>NW_007728560.1:254899-288781 GCF_000696425.1 Galeopterus variegatus
TGTATGTGGGCTCTGACCCCTGGGGCGGGAGCGCCGCCGCGCTTCCCAAGCGGCGCACTATCCAGTGCGCCACCGGGCCGGCCCATAGAGCTAAATTCTTGATAACCTGAAATTCAGCCCTTACACATACAAGTGACTGTTACTGCATGAATGTAGTCCCTGAAAAACAAATGTTAAGCGTGACCTCCCCACTGCGGGGCCACCAAGCCAGCACCAGCAATGACTGTCCCTCCCTCTTCCCCTGGATCAAAACCCAAGATCTGCCTTCATCTTATGGCAAGTCTCATTCATCCGGCAAATCACTAACTTGCTGTGGGAAGCTGGCCTGATTTTAGATCACTTTCATCTTTTTTTTTTTTTCTCTTAGTGTGAGTCATACAGTTTAATACAGGTTTATTGTAGTCATCTTTAGTGTGTTGTTTGTTTTATTTTTATTTATTTTTTTTTAAAGTATGAAAACTGTACTCATGGTTGTTAGTTTTCAGTGTCATCTTGCATTCCATGGTATTTCACGCTATTTGTGATCACTTTGAGCATATACACCTTACACTACTGCAGTAAGGCAAAAATTCAGTGAAGGCAGCTTCCTTCGTTTATTTAAAAATCAATAAGTCATTAATGTTATTTTAATATAATTTAAGCTAAAAATCTCATTACAAAACTTGATTTACCAACAACCTCTTAAAAAGATTTGGAATCTCACCTGAGGATTTTGGTTTAAAATGTTGAAAAATGCCTTTTTGTATAGAAATGTTAGGATGTAAGGCATATGTTTAGAAAAATGGCTAATTAACAAAATATTGGAGAATTTATGTTAATGTTACTAACATTTTGAAGCTTTCCCCTTTCTTTAAACACTGAACTCCATGAATATTTCATTTTTAAGTGGTGACAAAACCACTTGGGAACAAACATTTTAAGAATGACAGAATCTTTATTTTTTTAAGCCTTGCATAATGACATGTCAGAAACCTACATTTGTTACCCATGTTTTCAGTGATTAAAAGTTTTTTTCCAATGCTAAGTTTCTGTACAGTCTGTTTCCAGGGTTACAAATCCATTATGCCTACCTTTCCAAAATCGTATAAATTCGGGTTCACATTATTTTTATCAGCCATCAATTAAATATTAATCAGCTTTTCTTGGTCTTAGCCCACAGGTTTTACTTACAAGACTCTTTAAAAAGGAAATACTAGAAACCCTGCCAGGTCAAATCCCTTGGCTTGGAATAATTTTGTCAGCAATACTGATTCCTGTAGCTGTCTGCGTTGCTTAACTTGAGACTTCTCTTAAATGGAAAGTTGAAAAGCCCTAAGAGTATTAACTTGCACAGTTTCCATACTGACATGATCAATAGACTACACACAGATCTGATGTATTTCGATTTCCAAATATAAGAGCACGCCCCTTGAAAACTGCCTGTGAGTGGTTCTGAATTCCAGTAAACCTTTAAGCTCATAAGATTATGACCATATCTTTACTTTGGTTTTCCATGCATATAGGCTAATGTGCTGTCTTTCAGATAACGAGGCAATGCTACTGTCCAGACAGTGGTGATGTGGCATAATTTGAGAGGCACTAAAATTCCACCCCACCCCACCCCACCCCTACCATACCTCCTTGCAAAGGCTTGTTCTGGTGCCAGAAATTTCCCAGTGTTTTATTGGTTTATGTAAGACATTACTGTCTCCATTATGCATGGCCTAAATAGAGATATTCTATCAATGATGGCCTTAAATAAAGATCCCGAGTCTTCTGTCCTCATAATTCAGCCGAGGAGGAGCTGAGTTTGCAGAATCTAAACTATTCGTTTATACTAATTGCAGAAAATGTACGAATATATTTAATACATAAAGGTGGTAAAACATTTGTTTGTAAAGACTCCTTTGGATCCCTTGCCTCTCTCTATGGACTTAACTGGTGTCTTTTGCTATTTTTAAAACATTTGAGGTGTGTGTGGAGTTTATGAAAATACATCTCTCAGTGATCTTGAGGTGCCAGACTGGGTGACCCTGCCTGGATTAAGGAGGATAAACAAGCCCATCTTTTCCAGTAAGAAATTGCAAAATACCCTCACACCTTGAAACCTTTAAAGATTAATTTAGGGGTAACTATTGATTGCTTAGGGAGATGACTAATTAAGGAAATAACTTTACAAATTGTAACCACCAGGATAGGCTAGGTAACCAACAACCCCAGCAGCAAACAACGCCAGGATCTCCAAGGATCAAAGAAGAAGGTCTCCTCTCTCTCTCTCTCTCTCTCTCTCTCTCTCTCTCTCTCTCTCGGCACATGTCCATCACTGGTCTACAAGGGAGCTCCGCCATACACCTCCTCACGCTGGACGGTTTTACAATGGTGATGCAAGGCGCTGATGCTGAAGACGCATGCTGCTTCCTTCCACAGCTCAAGGACCAGACCTGTCACATGCTTCTCTGCAACCCCAAGGGACCAGGAATGACAACACAGCATGTGTCCAGGGGAGGTGGGCTACAAATGTTTGGCAACCAGCACTACATACACACAAAGGACAATGACGTGACCCTCATTGGAAAAATAAGGCAGCAACCTCCTTCCAGAGGTCAGGCATCCTCTGTGTTCCATGATGACAAAGAGGTTTTACACTGCATCTCTCGGCGTACTCTGTGATCCACTGTATTACCCCAATTGTCACCAAAATTCTGCTTCCCCGTAAAGAGAAAACTCACAGCTAACTGCTTAGAGAATGTCTCGCTTTCTCTTGTTCTTGCAATCCCATCTCTCAGTATTCTCTCTGGAACAAATCCGCTTTCCCCACCTCTCTTTCCCTCATGAGCACCTCTCTTCAGCTGAAGGACAGTGTCCTTCCCGGTGGCTGGAGACTTCTCTTTGTGAGTTGGGACGAAGCTGGCTACAAAGCTAATGCTACCAGTCTCTGAGGTCACCTCCCAAGCACAGATTCTCAGCAGTCGTGTGAACATGTTGCCATCTGCCCACTTGAGCGGCCCCTGCTAGCTCTCGTGGCCTTTATCACTTTTCTCTTCTATTCCTCTGTCCTTCCTGGCCTCTTTTGGTTGAATTAAGCCAAACTTCTCAAGTCTTTTCAGCTCATTTGTATTACCCTTGTCTCTGAGCCATCTTTTCAGTGCATGACTTTCACCATTCTAAAATAATTTATAACGAGACAGTCCAAAAAGATTGGCGTCCATTCACTGCTTCTGTAAAACAATCAGAAGTTCCTGGGCCGACCCCCTGGCTCACTCGAGAGAGTGCAGCGCTGGGAGCGCAGAGGCTGTGGGTTCAGATCCTATATAGGGATGGCCAGTGTGCTCACTGGCTGAGCGCAGTGCGGGCGACACCAAGCCAAGGGTTACGATCCCCTTACCAGTCACCAAAAAAAAAAAGAAGTTCCTGGAGTGCCCACATACTGCCACAGCCCCTCACAATGAAAAATAGGAGACATGTGGATAACGTGAAGTGATTGTTTAGACGAGGCTCCCAATCATGTGGAAAGGTCTGAACGTGAGCTAAGTTATCTACACACGTCCAGTCCTGCTAAACTCCTGCAGAGGCAGAATCGCTGCAGAGGCGTTATTCTTCCAGTGTGGTGATGGGGACACCCGAAGTGCTGCACAGACAGCCTCAGGATTCATCCAGGCATCTGGGCCCTCGCTTCTTCCTCTCCCCCCCCCGACCCACCCCATTAGGAGATCTTGTGCAGTTACACGCCGGGCTAGGTGCTGGGTCAGGCACTAGGAAGCTCATGGCCCAGCCTCTGCCCTGAAGGATCCCATGGTCTCATGGGGAGAGCAACAGATAATTAAGTCACTACAACACTGGACCACAAACCTCATGAGCACAGAATCGGCCCCTGCCTGGCTCATACTTTTATACCCAGCACCTACCAGAGTGCCTGGCATAGAGTCAGGACTCAAAACACATGTGTCGAATGAATCACTGAATACTGGGGCTAGCATGGAAGTGAGTATAGACAATTATGGGTCTTTCCCTCTGCATGATGATTTTCTCTGATAGGGCACTGAGCCATCTGAGGAGGTATATGTAGATTTACTCCTCAATATCCTAAACACTGCTTTATACTTCTCTGAAATACCTAACTGTCCTCCTAGCTTAAGATTGAGTGGGTAATAGCCAGATCTTTATTTTTCTGAGCTGCCAAACTTAGCAGTCAGCATTTAGCCTTTATCAGAAACCATGGATAGAAAGCCTTGCTCTGGGTATGCCAGACACATACCCGCCTGTGGACAGAACCCAGAACAGAAGCAAAGACTAGCCCAGGCACCGTGGGGACCCTCTGCATCGGGATGACCATTTTGAGCTGAGACAAACATTAGTGTCTGTCTTTCTCAGAACAGAATATGATCTTCTATCTAGGATGTAAAGCCCATCTGAAATAAAAAGAGGAATACAGGGCCATTTGGAAAACACCCCATTCTTCCCAGGGCAGCTGATCCCCCTGAGTAGGTCAGAGGGATCAGCTTGCACGGGGCATCTTGGCTCCCCTCTGTCCTCCAGGGGCTGAGCATGTCGTGTTCGCTATTGGTTACCATGTGCGGCACGGCGAACTCTGTGGTTGCTGGTGAGCAGCATTAAAAGCCAGGGAGTGTCTCTGCTGCAAGATTCCCTGGGCATCACGGTGCTTCCAACACCAGCCCGTGCGAGCTCCTGAGACATCTTGGCAGCTGCAAGGGGCACCCATCTGACCCACGACCAGCAGGAATGAACGTGTCCAAACTGCCGGGAGTGAACAGATTAAAACAATTTTGGACGGTGAGTAAAAGGACACTAGTCAACTTACTAGGAAAAGAAAAAGTTTAATTTTTGGAAAAACAGATAGCTGCAGTGTGACATGTGGCTTGAGATTCTTGCATTTTCTTACAAATCCTTTGTGGGGAGATTCAGTTGTGCATATCTGATGTCTTGCCAAAGATCTGGAATTTAATTTTAACTAGTCTGCAGCAGCCAGGTCAGCTTTGGTCTTTACTCAGAGCAAAAGTTTTCTGGAAAAAGCAGTTTGGCATACGAACCACAGCAGGATGACTAGCCGTGTTTACTGCCACCCAGGTATCAACCAGCATATTCTGATCTTAGACTCAGGGAACAGATTTAGATGTTGAATGTGATGTTAATAGACGGAATCATGAAAATAAAGGGTTTGAGTGTGTTTTCTTTCATTCTGTCTAGTATCTATCAGAAGCCCTGGCTGACTAGAAAGAGAAAAGACAAGAAAATCTCAAGGTTTGCATTGCACTACGAAAGTATCAGACAGTACTAAGGCAAGTGTAATCACAAACCATTCAAATGTACGGCACACACTGTAGCTTCTTAACCATCGTCCTAAGTAATGAGACAGTCAGCACCACACCAGCCTAACAGCAGACAGCTTCTTGAATTGCAAATGCTGCCTCTCCTCCCAGGATCATAAAATACCTACGGAAATCATTGCTTATTATCAGTTGTCAGAAGCTGGATTCAGGGCAACAAGTAAATAATTCTTTCCTAAATAGTTACTTGAGATTCAGAGAGGTGGTAAATGTCCACGCTGCATGTCAATATCAGAGTCACATTTAGGACCTGAGGAGAAATGGATGACCCTAAAACTGATTTTCAGTGATCCTTTGCACATGTAATGCGGGCTGGAATAAAATGACCAGTAAGTTTCCATCTTGTTCTAATTTTGTGTGATTCTATGTTTTCTTCCAATGGTAGTACAGGCAAACTGCTCATTAGAAATCACTCTATCACATTAATAAATAGCAAGCAGTTGTGCATCTAATACGTTTCTGATAATAGGTAAACTGCTTTTCTCTCTGTCTGCTGCTCTAAGTCATTTAAGAAGGGGCTGGGGTTTCAGATGTGCTTTATCAGTTACTTATTGAATCATACTATCTATTTATTTAGACTTGTAATGATAAAATCTTGTGAGTTTGCAGTAATTTTGAAATTACTTCTTGAGGAAGGCTCTACATTCGACTGGGTAGTACCATAATAATTTTTTCCCAAATTAAAACCTATGTATAGTATATCAATGGGTATTTCTTCTGAGTAGACAGGAAGGTATTAAAAATACTGAAATGAGGAAACTCTACAGAAGCACCCTGTGCAGCTTGCACAGCTCTGGGCTGAGGTCAAACAGCCAACCCTGTGTGGGTTCTGGGATCAGCCTCTTGATCTTGGGCGAGTTGCTTAATACCTTTCATCTCCCACCCGTAAAGTGAGTGGTTTCTCCCAACTCCGAGAGTTAATCTGAACAACATGGAAAACAGATTACTCTCTGCTCTAAATTCACCAAATGCCTGTGTAGATGGTGACTGGAAATGTCTGATTAAATTTGTTGGGTGTCACACTTTCTAGTTAGAGGACTCTTACAATATCTTGAAATTATGCTCAGATCTGGCTCTAGATTCTAGAAAGTTCTTTCTCAGTGACATCAGGTGTGATGGATAAAAGTCACTTGTAGATATGATGGAGAACAGTTCGCTAGTTTGTATTTTCTCTTTCACAGACTGAACTTCATTTTAGCCATTAACATCTCCAAATGATCTGAAAGTTTATTGCATACAACATCCCAAAGCTTCAGATGGAGCCCTCCATAAACAGACCCCAGGGGCCCTCTGGCATCCTCCGAGAGGACGTCCTTCTAGATGCACAGCGCACACAAGTGCACAAGAGTGACTGACTCAGACCCACGCATTAAACACCCAGGCATGGCCCTAGCCAATGACACCATCCAGATAGTGAAGCAAATTCTAAATAATCTAGGAATTTCTTAATTATTTAGGAAGTTTAAATGGGTAATATAATTACCCTGTTGTCTCAATTCTGAATTATTCATTCCCTTTTTCATGGTAGTGTTATATTAATAACTATAGGCTATTGATACATTTTTTGAAAATCAGAGACAGAGTGGAAAACAGTTTCAAAGAAAGGGTTTGAAAGCCTCTTAATGGAGCAGTGGCCGTGCAGCATCACGTTCAAATAGCCAAAGCGAGAGCCCTGCGCAGCTTCCCCGTCTGTCTGTCTCACTTCCTGAGCCAGTTCCCTCTCAGAGTCTGGGCTAAATGAAGCCCCCCAGGGCCATGACCCCATCCAGTGAAAATTCCTATGTGTGCTAAGGGTGGCTTTAAAGGAAACACTTCTGTGGTGGTGTGAGCCATGTTCCTTTCAAGATGATGGTATAGAATTTCAAGGAGTGGACTTTGGTTGCTGGCAAATAATGAAACTTTATTAGACTACTAATTTATTCTCATTAAAAACAGTGAGAATTTTGTGATGATTTTACTAGCTTCTGTTTATTTATACATTTCTTGTAGTGGCAAGTGCAAAAAAGAGAGAAAGAGGTTGTTTAAACAAACCCAGGAATCTTGAACCTCCTGTAGTTGGAAACAGAAAAGTTTTGGAATCACTATTAGTTTAAATGGCTTTGCTATGGGCCGGCCCAGTGGCGCACTGGATAGTGCGCCGCTTAGGAGGCGCGGCAGCGCTGCCGCCGAGGGTTCGGATCCCACATACAGACCGGCTCCCGCTCACTGGCTGAGCGAGGCGTGGGAGCAACACCGAGGTTTGCAATCCCGTTGCCGGTCCCCGGTCCGGTACGGGGGCAACACTGAGGGTTGCGATCCGTTGCCGGACACGGAAAAATAAGACAAAAGACAAAAAAAAATAAAAAAATAAATGGCTTTGCTATGGGCCGGCCCAGTGGCGCACTGGATAGTGCGCCGCTTGGGAAGCGCGGCAGCGCTGCCGCCGAGGGTTCGGATCCCACATACAGACCGGCTCCCGCTCACTGGCTGAGCGAGGCGTGGGAGCAACACCGAGGTTTGCAATCCCGTTGCCGGTCCCCGGTCCGGTACGGGGGCAACACTGAGGGTTGCGATCCGTTGCCGGACACGGAAAAATAAGACAAAAGACAAAAAAAAATAAAAAAATAAATGGCTTTGCTATTTAAACTGCATCTATACAAGAGTCAGATGATTATTGGATTTTGCTAGAAAAATCCATACATCCAGTTATGGATGGTGTGTGAAGCCATTTGATTCAACAGATGTTTGACAACAGGAATCTACGTTTTGAAAAAGCTGGTGCGAGTTTACAAGAGGAATCAAAAGAGCTTTAATCCTTTCTGTGTACCCTCTTTGTTAATTACAATGACATGAAACAACCCAAACTTGAACATTTAAGACCACCCACCACCTTGAAAGGCAGCCTAACACACCGGAACAGTGAACGGCACGCAGGAAATCCTGGTTGACCCCATCTTTCCCATGGTTTTGCCCAAAGTGGTCACTTTATCTTCCTAAATTTGGTTTTACCACCTATAAAATTGGGGAGGTATAGATCAAATCTGTGTGATTCTCTATGTAGGAAGTATTTTTTTTTTTTTTTTGTAACTTTTGATGCCCAGACTCTACCTCATTCCAATTAAGTCAAAATCACAACGGGTGAGACCAGCTATCAATGTATGTGCTTTAAGGCTCGCCTGGTCATTGAAATGGCAACCACAATTGAGAACAGATACACTTCTGAAGTCTTTTCTGGCCCCAGCATTCCATGTGATAGGACTGTAATGGTTTTCTCAACACCAAAGCATTGTATGGCTCCACTGCAGTTGTGACCTTTCTGGTCACTGCAAAAGATGCCAAGTGGAAAGTCACAGAGCAGCAGATACAAAGGACTTTGACACCCCACTCTCCCCCTTCTTCCCTCCCCATGACTTTTCAAGGTAAAGGCTTTGAATATCCTTGGTGTGGACAAAGCATTCCACTCAGTGCCCATCTTAATTTTTAATTCCCTAATGGGATGTTTTTGTCCTTAAGAGCAGTGAACCCTAGTTTCAAGGGGATAAAACAAGTGAAAATAATACCTTTTCCCCCCAAATATAAGTTTGTCACAGTTGCACTGAGGTCTAAACAGATGTTAAGTATACAAAGACTAATAAGACAGTCCTTATCTTTAACGAATTTACAATCTAGTGGAGGCGAGAATCAAATTAATAGCCATTAAGTGATCTGGGTGTATCTAAGTCTGATGTTGCTTGGCTATGCAATTTTCTAGCATCAAACACTTGTCTAATAAACTCAAAACTGGAAGGAAGACCCTCACCCCCACCATTTGCCCACTTAAAAGTAATTGAGTTTTATGGGTGAACATTTCGTTATGCTTTCTGTATTTCTTTGAGACACAAAGGTATCCAAAAATATACACACACTCCCACACCTATACACATTTATACTCTTACAGTGCAAAATATTTATGTTGATGTTCAACACACATCTATGCATTTAAATATGCAAACCTATATTTATGCATTTCAATAAAAGAACAAAATGCAGGGGGTATTTTATAAGTAATGACGCAAAGGTGAAAACCAACTTAAAACCCATGCTATCCTGTGATTCTTTCCCTAAGCAGTTAGAGGCAGCTCTCATATCAAAAATCTTAACCTTCCTTGTCCAAGGTTTGCCTCAGTCTCTAGCCTCAGTCCAGAATTCTTCAGGTTGGGGAGAGTAGTCATAGTCTGGGTCCTGAGGTTCCAGCTGCAGCTTTGCCTTTCAGCAACTGGGTAAAAAACTCAAGTCACTTTTTGAGAACCTTTGTCTCTTACCTGTAACATGACCAGGTTAGACTAGTTTTCTGTAAGACCCCTCTTTATGTCCTGTGATTCTACCTGGAACCATTTTCTTCAGGATGTTAGAAGGTAGGGAAGACAATTTAAAAAAAATAATCCAAAGAGGAAGGAAGACAGAATAGTGATTTTTTTTTTCTTCCCCTAGAAACTAACCAACCCACGAAGCTACCAGTATAGCTGGGTGGAAAAGGCATCGACATTGCAACAAATCAGAATTTGAATTTGGATTCTTCCACAACCTAAATGTACAAATGTAGATACATTTCAGTCTGTTTGAACCCAAATTTCAAGATACTACAGCATAGTGTTTGGGGTAAAGATTAAATTTGATACCTTCTATATAGCAGCTATTAAAATAACTAACACATAATAGGTACTCAATTAAGGATGTCAAGGATTGCTGCTAACTCTTGAGGGAGGCTGACCATACCACTCAGTGGAATGTTTGCTCCCCCAGCTCAGAGTCTGTTCTCAGTGGCTCTGTGTGACACAGGAGGGGCCCTGGCATTGCAGTGGGACATTTTTGAAGAAGGAAAATACTACCTCTTAGCCTCCCAAGGTAATGGAGTAAATGATGTCCCTGCATAGATTTACATCGGCCAGTCACCCCTTCACCTGCCTCCCAAATCTCTCTGAGGGTGAGACCAGTGAGGCTGTGTTTGCATTTGAAACTCCCTTTGTTGTCTGGCTCCAGTCTTAGCATTTATCTTTCCATGCAACCCAGATCAACTGCTTTCAGCTCTGGGAGCAAAACAAAGAAATGAAATATGATATAATCAACAATTTTATTTCTCAAAGTCTTCATGATTCAAATAACCAATGATACGTTGCAGTCAGTCATTTTGATGTCTGGTAAAACCAACCGTGGCTCTTTATTTGGCCTTGAATACTATCCCTTTGGAGAAAGATCTTAGTTTCTTTTTAACCAACACTCAAAAATTATTAATTTGGCTCTTTATTCGCAAACATTAAAAGTGGGAGGTTAGTAAATATTTTATGATTCTAAAGCTTCAATGCAATCTGATTGATATTGAGGGATGAAGAGGTGAAGGCAAGGAAAAGGCCTTTTCTTTCCAGAATTTGCAAAATCAATGTAAAGTGGGCTTTTACTAACCTACCAAGAGTGTCACTAACATTGGCCAGAGCACTGCCAGGGAGTCCTGATACTGCCCCTGGGAGGTCTCCAGGTGAATTAGGACATGGCACCTCTTCTTACCCTCCCAGGTGAGGTTAGTTGCAATTCCTCGGGGAGGAAGATGGAGTTTATAGTAACACCGTCAGCAAGGCCAAGGGAACTACAAGTATTTCATATTTCAGAGAAACCTATAATAGCTCTCCCTCCTCCAAAGACGAGAAATGTATTTTTGAAAATCAGATGTCAATCTCGTAATAGTACTCAGTAAGCAGGCAAGTCATCCTGCCAGTTACAGAGTACTTACGTACACATTTAGTTCATACTATGTAGTTTATTTTTTTCCTGCTCAGGAACTCAGCTGCAGTGTTGATTTTCCTTAAAGATTTTTTTCTCCTCTTGCTGAACCAGAACAATTCTTTGGGGTTGCTATTGATTACACAGATGGATGGGTCTTTCTTATGGGCTGGAAGAATAGAACCAGGATAAATAGAGTCTATTTTTTCTGAAAGGTCTAAAAGGCACATGAATTTACCTTGTATGCTGGCAAGAGCTGTTACTGCCTAAAGCAGAAAGAACATTGGGTAGGTTTTTCATGGGATGTTCCTTCAAAGAACTATTCCGAGCCAACAAAATATTTTAGTAACTTGTTTTGCTGTGTGTTTGTGTAGGAATCAAGAATTTTTCATTATCAGGCATTTTTAAAGAAAACATATATTTTCTTTTTATATTTTATAAATGGAATAGTTCATAAAGGAAAAAAATATTTGAAATTAAATTCTCAGATGGATTTCCTTGATACTTAATAACCAAAGAGCAACCACTATTGATTGCAGAAAAGCTCAGTGAACAAACGCATGAATTAGAGGTCTTCTGATACTTAGTTACTAGGGGAGTAATTGGCTAGGTTGAGGTTCTATGCTTTGACTGCCAGTGCCATTTTCTGCAGACGTTGTCCGAGATAAGTCACGGACTGGAAGGGTGTGTGTGTGAGAAATACAAACATACATGTAAGATTTTAAAAATATAACAATTGAAACATGGTTACTGACATCTTAATGAAGCAAAGACTGATAATTATCTTTGACAATGAAAATGTACAGAACACTTGTTTTGGAGGCAGGTAGACTTATTAAGCTATCTTGAGTACTTCTTCAATCATTCCGTCTCAGTTGCCTTATCTATACAATAGTGATAAGATTACTTATCCTGTAAGATTTTATTAGGGATACATGAAACCTTGAATGTAATGATCACGCATAGAGTTTGTCACTCCTTAATCCTTGGTTTCTTTTTTCTCCTCCTGTGAGCAATGGCCCACATTTAATCTTTAACTATAGCCCATAGACTAAGGGTGCGTGTGCTCAGTAAATATCTGCCCAGTGGAAGAACGGGTGGATAAGTGAATAAATGGAGAAGCTAGCTTACATCCAATTAATGTCTACATTAACATTTATGATTGAACCTTGAATCACTCAGGAATGCATCAAGTCTATTTTTAACTGGTCTTCCTCACTGCTGATATTAATATTATCACATTATCCGGAAACAGAAAAAGATCCCTTTCAGGGCCAACCTGTGGCTCACTTGGGAGAGTGTGGTGCTGACAACACCAAGTCAAGTGTTAAGATCCCCTTACTGGTCATCTTTTAAGAAAAGAAAAAGAAAAAAGATCCCTTTCAGGGCCAACCTGTGGCTCACTTGGGAGAGTGTGGTGCTGACAACACCAAGTCAAGTGTTAAGATCCCCTTACTGGTCATCTTTTAAGAAAAGAAAAAGAAAAAAGATCCCTTTCAGGGCCAACCTGTGGCTCACTTGGGAGAGTGTGGTGCTGACAACACCAAGTCAAGTGTTAAGATCCCCTTACTGGTCATCTTTTAAGAAAAGAAAAAGAAAAAAGATCCCTTTCCCCTGTAGCTTCTGTTCTTACCTGGCCCTCTTTAGAAATATCAACATCAGGTAGTTCTGGCTATCAGCATTGTGTATAGACATTACTGAAAGGTTCAGAAAGAATTGGTGCCCAGACGAGAAATCGGGCTAGAAGGAGTTTACTGGCACAGGCTGCATGGGGTGGGGGGGTATAGGCGTAGAACCTAGCCCATCCTCCCCCCCAACCCCCCGGGATTGGGCTTATATCTCTTCTGTGGTGAGTTGTGTTGCTCTGATTGGCCATAGCTAATGTTGATGAGGAGTTAAATGAAATATCCAAAGGGAGTTGTTGAGGCGTTATGTTAATTAGGTGATTTTTAGGTTTGAGATTGGTGGTTCCCTTAGTATGTAAAGTAGGGTTTCAGAGGGGACAAATAACACGGAGTTCTGTTGCAATTATGAGTTCCTTTGTCTTTTTATTTTACGGGGAAGTCCTGTAGGATGGGAACCAGCATTTTGACTGTCTTTGGGTGGCACCATCTTAAGTGGTCCTCCCTGAACCTAATAATTACACATGTACTGTTTGGTAGCTACCTTTGAATTGAAGATTGCTCTTTGACTTAGGAAGTAGAGTATTTCTACTCTATAATTTATTGACTAGGAAAAGAAAGCAGGGAAAAAAAGAAAAAAAAAACAGCATTTAACCTGAGTCTTTAGGGGACCAGTGTTGGTGAACTTCTGCCTCAATACCTGAGCATCTCTCTTCCTGTCTTCAATGGCAGGAATGCTGAGAGCGAGGTAAAGGCTGATTTAAAGGAGGCTCTTACATCAGGATCCCTTGTCTTGGAAAAGATTTTAGAGATAAAACAGTGTCTCCAGCTGAGCAGGCTGTTATCGTTCACCTTTTTACCACTGAATTTCCATTTTTTTCCATTGTACAACGTTCTGATAGCACCATCGATCCCTCATAAAAATACATATTTGCTATTTACTGAGCCTACCAACAAATAGCTGCTCCTATCTCTAAAATCTCCCGAATTTGATTCCTGGAAAAATTAGCTAACACCTAGTCACCAATTAACCTAATACACATTTTGGTTCTCTAACTGTTTCAGGTACCAGGTACCGCACAGGCACTCTACAGGGGGAATCAGGGCAGAGCCATAAATCAGAAGGCCCTCGGTGAACCCGTAGCCAAGCACAGGAAATTAGAATGTGTGAGAAATACCAGATAGAGACAGCAATACAGTATTCATGAGACACCCAAACAGGACAGTCAATTTTGGCTGGAAAGCAGAGAGCTTGAGGAGTACCACACAAAGGAGATATTTCAATTAGATGCTTAAAAAATGAGTTTCAGGGCCGGCCCGGTGGCGCACTCGGTAGAGTGTGGTGCTTGGGAGTGCGGGAGCGCTCCCGCCAAGGGTTCGGATCCCATATAGAGACCGGTCCGCTCACTGGTTGAGCGCGGTGCAGGCGCGACACCGAGGGTTGTGATCCCGTTGCCGGTCACGGTACGGGCACGACACTGAGGGTTGCGATCCCATTGCCAGTCACGAAAAAAGACAAAAGGAAAAAAAAAATGAGTTTCAAAATCCCCATATGGACCAAATGAATTCTAAGCAGAGCAAATCATGTGATGCATGGAATAAAAATATGGAATTTTATAGAATCTCATGCAAACAATAGATATTCCACTCCAGCTAGTGAAGTAGGTGTTTGAAGTAGGTGGTGGGAAGTTGGAGCAGGTGGGTGACTGTAGATGAGGCCAGAGTCCACCCCTGGACAGGTGGGAACGCATCCATATGGTGAAGAAGTCCAGAGCTGTTGAGCTGAGGCACATGAATTATTTCAAATAGTAAACATAGAAATTAATGCATTTGCTGTTCAGGATGTTCAGTAAGTGACACTTGGAGATAATTCTTTCTGTATATATGTATATTTAGGTAAGCAAAACCAAAGGTTCTTCAACATTTTTACCTTTTACTGCCATTGAAGATCCCACAACTGTGCATCTCAATTGCAGCAGTTTTTGTTCACAGCTATTTACATGCAAATTTCAATACCAGATTGAAAACATTGGAATGGTTTTGTTATAAATAAAAAGTACATTATACTTTTAGATTCTCTTCAGGGTCCGTTAGCAAGCATTACCTGTGCGTGCAGGAAATCCTGAGGTGACAGAAGAAATGTCTGCATTCACATGTGCAATAGATAAATTCCTATTTTATGTACCATTCTGTGTATATTTGCCACTTGATATTTTGGAGAAGCAAGAATTATTTGTTGGGGTCCTATTTGGGACTCCCTCCTATTGAAATATAGGGACTGAGTTTTTACTGAAGCTTTGGTGGTGGATAACATTCCAACACAGAGATAAATTTGGTTGAGGCACTTGAGCAAGAAAATCAAGTGGAGGACAGACACGAAGGTGACGTCCCAGGATGGCAAGGCCAGCATGGCACATGCCCACAAAGGACCACCAGTGAGCTTGGAGTACTGGGTTGAGGTGTGAACATAAGACATCTTAAAGCACTTTGTTCTTCTCGCTGGCGGTCTCACGCATGTGACATCTCCTGTGTGACAGGAATAATCAGATTCTGTGAAGGAAAGGGAAGGAGATATATCGCTACATAACATTCTCACGTTCAAGCACCAACATGAGGTACAGTTGGCCCTGGCAAGGCACGGGTGTGAACTGCACGAGTCCACTTACACACGTGAGTTTTTCAGTAATTATACAATTGGCCCTCCCTATCTGCGATTCTGCAGCCACAGATTCAACCAACCACAAGTTGAAAATACAATATCCTCAAGAAGCCTAACTCTCTGCTAAAAAGGCCTGACTTTTCACATCCATGGGTTCCACAGGGCCGACTGCAGGACTTAAGCACCCTTGGATTTTGTTACCTGGGGGTGGACACCAGGGACAGGTGCAGGAAGAGAGCACTGCTATTTGCTCCTCCTGCCGAGCAGGTCATGAGAATGGCCGCACCCTCGCGAGACCCACCACGCACCCCCCGCAGAGGCAGGGCTGGCCTCTCTAAAGGATACCAGCTGCAATATATATAAAAGAGCAACTTTTTTCCACAGGAAGACAGTGTACCCAATCTGAACTAGCTCTGACCGAGTCGAGGAAAAGCAGTGACTCATCAGAGAAGCTGCCAAACCTCAGAGAAAAACTGTAGCCCCAATACGAGGGTACTTTAAAAAGTGCATAGACAAATAGAATGAAAAGGAATGAACAGATAATATAAGTCTTTCCGTGAACTTTTTGAAGACCCCCTTCTGTATCTGTCACCTGGATAAGATTCTTTTTTTTTTTTTTTTCTTAAACATTTGTCACTATGAAACTTAGAAACCCATCCCACTTCTGGAGGCTATTGCTGTTAGTGTAGTTTGAAAACACCATCATTTTCGTATGACCAGGGCAGCTTATGTATGTTTGCAGGCACAAGGCAGAGAAAGAAAAATCTAGATGTCAGAAAACACAACCAGTTGGTGAAATAGAAGGGAATTATCATAAAGATGCAGACTGAAGGGTTATGGATTATATGCATACAATTCTTATCTGTTTTGAACAGCTTTATTGAGAGATAAATGGCATGCAATAAACTGCACTTATTTTAAAGTGTACAAATTGATCCGCTTTGGCATATGTATATATCCAGAAACAAACCCTACAATCCGGACACGCATCTGCCCTAAGAGCTCCTCCTTTCTCTTTGTGGCCCCTCACTGGTTCCCTCCCCAGGCACCCGTGATCTGCTTTCCACTGAGACGTGCTGATGTGCGTTCAGAGGAGGTAACGTGAGTGGACTCCCACAGCACGCGCTCGTTTTTGTCGCGCGTCTTACTTTCGTCCCTTCCAGTGCGCACGCGGCACTGTCTCATCAGGGTCCAGTCAGCACTTCCCTAACAAGGAATGTCGTTGAACATCTTTCTGTGCACTCGTCTGTTTTCCTTGCATGTTGTTTGGTGAAGTGTCTATTCACATCTTTTTTCTTTTCATTTTATAATTTTGTTTTGTTTTGTTACTATTGAATTTTGAGAGTTCTTTACATGTTCTGGATATAAGTCCTCTGACAAATATAAGTTTGGCAAATATTTTCTCCCAGAGTGTAGCTTGTCTTCTCATCCTCTTAAGTGTCTTTTGGCAAATAAAACTGTTACATTTTGATGACATCCAGTTTACCAGATGATTCATATCTAAGAAATCTTAGCTGAACACAAGGTCACAACATTTTTCTCTTATCTTTTCTTCTAGATGTTTTATAATTTTAGGTTTTACATTTAAGATTATGGTTCATCTTGAGAAAATTTTTGTATACCTTGTGAAGTACGGTTCAAAGTTTATTTTTTGCATATGCATATCCAATTGTTCCAACATCATTTTTTGAAAAGATTACCCTTTCTCCATGAGATACGACCTAATGATAGAATGCTTGGTATAAATAACTTCCAAAGTTACACTTCCGATGTATAGTAGAAATGCCCAATTACACGTACAGCTCTGCAAATCAAATGACAGGAAATCAGAAACCTGTAGTCAGCTGACAGACTGTTGGGTGAGCAATGTCAGACCTCATGCTGTGACGCTCTCCCATTCACTGACACGTGTTACCCCTCACACATCAAACATGATGCCCAGTTGGGTTACTTTGGGATGTCTGTGTAAAAGATTCCACTAAGCATGGAGGAAGGTGGCCACTAGACAAGCGACCACATTACCTTCATCCAGGTGCTGGATCATCACAGTTGAAAGGATCTTCCTACTTCTCATCACCAGGATTCATTGCCCACGTTGTTGGATGATATTTCTAGAAGATAAATTCTACCCTGTCACTCCTCTTTCATTTATTAGCAACCTCCAGAAGGTCCTACTTTCTCAAAACTCTAGAGGCTGCCAACACACCCCTGGGTGTCCCACCGTCTACCTGCAGGACCTGTGCCCCGTCTCACGGCCCTACACACGTGCTATCTCATGATTCACGCAAGGGGTGTGGCCTGCCTGGCGTGGCCCTTCCTTTACTCTGTTTGGCAAACACCTGCTCACTTTTTAAGACTCTGGGAAAACATCTCGAGTACTCCCAGCAGGATCAGTCTCTCCTTACTTTGTGCCACCAGATCAGATTTTTCTGCAAATATCATTTTTATCTCATCAGATCCAGTCAGTGGATCCTCCTCCCTGGTCTGCCAGTCACCTGGGTGGCAACGGAGGCCTGTTCATTCTTACACCTGCTATAGCTGGTATGTAATCTCACATGTGGGTTTCAAGTAAGAACCCACAGATGCTCATTTAATGAATGACTGAATGAAGGGAGAGAATTTGTGTGTTATTTATGCACATTTGAGTTTCACAGAGCACCTTCATTTCTACGTTGAATGTTGGTCTTTGTAAAGACGATCACCTTTCAGCACGGAGAGTACCGCTCTAGCTCCCTTCAAGGAGCACCTGGGCTCTATGGTCAGGAGACAAGTCTCTCCAAAAACGTTTGGCGAAAATGTTGTTTTCACTGTGCCTCAGCCCTGCTCAGCAAGCTGCAGGATAGAGGCCCAGCTCCCTAGGCAGGATCTAAAAGTCCTCTAATAGTGGGTCCTCCTGTCCCATACCCACTGAATAGACTCTTCCCCATGAAATACTCTCCTTCATTAAAAGTCAGCTCCCCCTGCAAATAGTCCTATGCCACTGCTATAACTTTATATCTGGAGATTCCCTCAGATTCAAGTAAAATCTCTTTTCTTCCCTTTCATCTCCACATTTCCGTGTTTTGGGGCCTTGGTTGAGCCTCATTTTCTCCATGAAGTTTCTCTTTCTGAACTTCCAGCCTAGCCTCACTGCAGGTTCGACATCTCACCAGGCACTGCTTCATTGTATTGAGTTTGGTGATGTGATCAGATTATGTGTATTTCTGTAACCCCTGGCAGAGCCTGGTGCATGGCGATATTTATTCATTGATATGATGGCAGTGGACGTGGGTATGAGGAAAGAGTTTATCGAAGGCCAAGCACAACACACATGAAGCTCTAACTATAGAAGGTGATTATTTACTCAGAGAAATGAGGAAACTCACAGAGAGTAGCCAGACCGTAGCTTCCTAGTGGACAAGAAGCTTCCATGCACCTCTTAGACTCCCTCCCGCATCCCAGCCCCTGCCCCAGCCCAGCTCAGGAATGCCACATGTAGGAAGCATGAAAACAACTTAAAGGAAAGCCCACATCCCCCTGCTTATATTCAGGTGGAAGACCTTCCTTCAGAATACCTGATCATCAGAGAACATTCCTGACTCGTGCTTTTGCAAGCAAGAGGTGACCCAGCTTGGAAAAAGAAAAAAATGAAGCATTCTCTAAAATTCACCTATCCTCCACATCTGGCCTTTGGATGTCCCAACAAAGCACAGTTGTGGGCAGTACCTGTTGACCCAATTCAGTCAGCTTTGTCTATTGGCAATGAGGTGCTATTATGAAGCCCGTTTGACACATCAATATTTCCATGCCAAGATGCGCATTTGTTCTGAATAAGAATCAATAGTGTTCAATTAATATAGATTATGTCACTAAGGAGTTAATTTAGAATGTCATTGTTTTGCAGTTTATATCCTGACCTAACTGAGCCTCATAACATCCACCTAAAGAGCCGGCCACACCATTAGGTTGGAGAGGACCTGATTGCTCCACCCCCCAGACCTAGACTTTCTTTCCAGCAGGCACAGCACCCAGTGATGCCTTGCTCCCACGGAGCTGCCAGGAACCACTCTCTGCAATGACGTCACTGGCACTGGGCAGGGTGCAGAACCATTTTTGTTTTCCTGATAGAGTCAGTGCTCATACCAAGATTTTGGAATATGGATCAGACAGCCACAGATGTTCAAACTTATGACTGCCTGGGAGCAGGGGCCCCTGTGTAATACAGATCATGCTTCATGTGTCTATACTGCATTTTCTCTGTAGGCTCTTTCCTTTTCCTGGCACATAGATGGGGCAGCTGTGCTACTCAGTGTCACCCTCTGCTCATTTCATCTCACTCATGCAGAAGGTGAGAGTGGACACATGGGCCCTCAGTGTAATTTTCACTTATACTGTAAAATTGCTGCAGCAGTTTAAGCATTATCCAACTCTGGTTAGGTCACAAAGATAGCGATGCATCTAAAGGTTACGGGTCTTAACTAGATCAACCGTAGTGTGCACATTGGTGCATATGGATGTCAGAGGACTCCAGTGGCCTCTGTCCTCTGTGTAGCAACTGGACCTTTAGCCTACATGCTCAGAAGTGAGTCCTGGGGAGGGTGGTCGAGTTGGTTAGACCTGACCATTTATTGTATCTTCCTGTCTTTCTGAAGCCACAGCCCCTTCTTCTGCTTTCCCTGACGTAGCCCTTGCACACAACCTCAGTTTCCACTGGTCGTCACTGTGAACCTCTCTGCATACTTTCTCTTGCCTAGGCCCTCGGTTGACTAGGGAATTTTCACAGGATTTGCCCCAGTGTGGGGAGACCTGGCTGGAGGCAGCAGCTGGGGTCCCTCCCAAGCTGCTCGGTGCCCCTCATCCTGGGCCAGGTGTCCGCCCCCTCCCTCCCTCCTTCCACTCGCTTCTCCCCAAATCGTGAATCAGCAGTTTCAAATGACCGCAAACATTTAGAGAAGGCTTGTCGGCTATTTGTAGCCCTTTCAGCCCAAAAGACTGTGCTGGAATAGGTGTGGATTCATTACCTGAGGGTCAAATCACTATTTTTGTTACCATTCACCCTTTCTCATAGGAGCTGTTTGTAAAATAGATATTAACATCTATGTCACTGAATTAGTATTTTTCCCTTCTACATTGTCTCACTTGATTCCCATTATATCCTATTAACTAGGTGGGACTCATTTTTCTAGATGAACATTCGATTCCCTTGAGAGACTTTGGACCATGCTAATTGGGAACTGAGTTAGAATTACACATTTCATTCATTTATTTATCCATCCTTTAGATATTTATGAAGAATTTGCATATAAACCTAGCACTGAGTTAGTGATAGAAAAATTAATCCAATGGTGTCTCTGCCCTCAGCCGTTTTTTTTTTTTTTTTTTTTTTTTTTGAGTAACTCCTCTGACTGTTAGTTCAGAGCCCCTTGCTGTGGTGCCCGGCATTCTGCAGGCTGGTGGGCTCAGCACAGTCTCCTCTGCCTGGGGGCCACAAGGGAACCTGGGATCATGTGGCGCTTTTAAGAAAAAAAAAATATTCCATTTGAAAATCCAGCAGGTGCACACACACTTACAGGTCACACACCACAGATTCTTTATTTAATCAGTCCAGGGTGTGGCCTGAGATTTTAAAAGGCTTCTGAGTGATTCTCCTTTGTTTTTGGAGTGCAGATTAGAAGACACCTGGGTCATTAATAACCACTTGAGTCATTGAGAAAAAGGCCCGAGAGGCCTTTGCTAAACCCAAGCACTCAAGGTTAGTATCAAAAACTACCCAGGCTGTTTTCAGGCATTTTTGTCTCAGAAAATTTCAAAACAGATGGGACACGGAGACTTCTGTCTCATGAGAGAACTCTTAAGGGGAATTCATTAGCCCTCCTGAATTAGGTTATAGATACATATTTTTTCTTTCTGAGTTTTCTTTGGGGGAATAGTAAATGATGCAAAGGACCAGAGTTGTGCCATTGTTTTAGTACATAGAAGTGCGAGGTTGCAAACTGTTGCATGCTCAGAGCTTTAGCCCCTCCTTGACGCTGTTGTGAAGCTCTGTATTAATTGAGCAAATTCTGCTGAAGGAAGACACTCTTCCTAATCTCCTTGATATGAGATAGTTGCAGCAATTTTCTTGCAATTGGTTTCCTTTTTTTTTTTTTGCAACCTTCCCTTCCTTCAATAAATGGCATCCTTTTGACATGAATGAAGAAAGCCTAGGGTATGACCCAACATCTCCAGCTGGATCCTCTGGCATGACCATGTTTCATAATCAGCAGTAAAAAGACAAACTTGAATTATAGTTGCAGGTGGTGGGGAGAGGATTTCCCTTTTCAAGTGAAATTTTCCAGGCAATCAAAGAGTGTTGAATGCTGGTCAAGCACATTCTGAAAACCCTTTAGATCCTTTTCTGGGACATTCCTATAAGGCATTGGGGCAGTAGGTTGCAACAGGAATATTGAGGCTAGCTCCATGTGACAAATATTGATCATTTCTGTTCTCTCTAGACTATGTGTGCGGTATAGCTAGAGCTGCATCAATAGGTAACAGTGACTCCAGGACTAGTAATTAGTAAATCCATGTGTCATGGTTCTACTGAAAAGGAAAGTATAAATTAAGTGGGACTGTGTGTCGTTGGAAAGAGCCTTTGAAATAAGGAAAATCTAAACTCATGCCCCAGTACCATCACTTAACGACTCTCAGATCCTAATCTTCCCAGATCTGCTTTTGTTATAATGATTTTATCATAATAATCCTTGTGTCACAGAGTTGCTGCAGAGATTGAATAAGGCGATGCATAGCAAACACCTAGTAAATACCAATTTTTGTTAAATTAGGGCCACTTTTATTCACTGTAGTTAGTATAACCTGGAAGTGGAGTTAGGACTAGTTTTCTTGGAGTGAATTTTGGGAGGTTTAAATAAGTGAATGGTTTGATGGAGTTTGGAAATTCCAAAGCACTATAGAAAGTGTTTGCACATTCCTCAGATATTCACTGAGTGCGTCCTGTGTTCCAGACACCCTGGTGTGATTTGGACATGAAAGGCCGATGGGACGTTGCCCCTGTCCTCAAAGAGTTCACAGTCAGTTAAGAGCAATGTATGCACAAATGGATTTATTGAAATACAAAGTACCACAGGAGAAGTGAAAATACAGTGACTGTAGGGAACATGGAGGAAAACAGATAGCACAGCTAAGTCTTACCGGACAGTGACAATCATGCCGAACACATTTACACACTTCTATGGAAATGCAAGCACTTTCATTTCATTCTCATTAGTAACAATCACATTTTTTGCGAGCCTCCCCTCCCCTAACCCCCTGCTGTCCTGCACCTGCATATCACTGCAGTCCTGGCAGCTTCCCCAAGCTCCATGCATCTCCCTCCTCTGTCCCCTGTGACTTTCTGTGCTGGGCCCTCCGGGGAATCTCCTCCCCTTTGAGCTCAGCACCCACCAGTTGTTACATCTCTGTGTGGGGTCCTGTGAGACCACTTGCTCCAAACACAAGCTGGGTCAGTGGGGTCCTGTTCATTCATGTCCCCTCTATTTTCCGGAATCTTCCTCCATCACAGAAATCCTCCTGTTTCACATGTTCCCCCCCTTCCACACACTGAGCTTCTTGAAAGAAGGTACAGGGATAATTTTACCTCTGCATCCACAGAGCTTAGCATAGACGTGGACTATATTAGACCTTAAATTTGTTCCCAGATATCCACTAATATTCACGTGCACACGCACACACACGCACCCCTTCATTTTGTTCCCTGCGGTAGACACAGGCCAGGGTTTGACTTTGGTAGTAGATCACAAAGACCGGTAATAAGGATAGCAAAGTCAAATAAATTTGGGTTTGAGCCCTGATTTTGCCACTTCCTAGGTTACTAGGTGGTGACCTTGAATAAATTAACTTAAATGTAGATTTGTTCCCCTTCACTTGAAAATGGGAATAGTGATAATCATAATAACACACTTTTGAGAGTGTTAAATATGTAAATGAGCTAAAGTTAGCTCATGCCCAGTGTATAAAACTTGCAGCTAGCACTTAGAGCACACGTCATTGCTGCTGTGTTGGTGCTGAAGTTACACAAATGCAGAGAGTGGAATATGGAGATAATTGTCCCATAACCTGCACCCAAAGCCCTGTCATGGAAGGAAAGGTCTCCTTGGTCTGAATTCCCCAGTGTCCTCTACAAACGTTGGGCAGAGCCACAGCCCACCGTTGAGGTCATCCGAGGGTGCGTGCTGTGGCCTTGTCATCACAGGTCATTGTTTGGCTTCCCGACCCCTGCTCAGAAGTCCATCTGTGCTGTGAACCAGGCTCTGCACTGCTGTCCCGTTAACGTCACTGCACTTGGGTTTGCAGTCAAAGACTTCAGCAGGGAGGAGGCATAACACAGGACAAAAGCACCCAGTAAAAAACACTCAACACAACCAAACAAATATGTAACACATGTGTGCGTAAACCCCGTACACACGTGCTACATATAAGGAGGATTGGAAGGAGAGAGCTGAAATCGAATGCTCAGAAATGGTGAGACAGCTGGAAGCGGCCGCTCCCTCTGACCCATGAAACCTCTACTGCAGCACAGGCTGCACGCGCTGTGCTCACCCTGTGGCTTCCCGCCTGCTCCCATGTGGCCCTAGTCAAGTCACCAAAATTTGCTTTACCTGTCTCCTGTGTTATAAGAAAGCAGAGGTAGTAATAGCGACTTTTTCATGTTTTTTATGAAAGTGACGTAATATATAAAAGGGCCCATTAAATAGACATGCGTAACAAATAGTGGCTATTTTTGTGAGTCAGGTGATGTCAGAGGAGCTGTAAGGATGTTTCAGGGGCAGGTTTCCTTCATCCAGAAACTGAATCCCGGAAAGATGCCCATTTTGCTTCGCAACCCTACATCAGCTTAGCTGTGCAGCCCTGCAGTTTGTTTCCTCTTACCTGCACTCTGACAGGTCCCCTGCAGGCGTGCCTCCCCGGTGGTTGTGTGGCATCCAGAGCAGCATCAGTGTCATCAGCGTCAGGCCGGGGCATTGCCACCACCTATAGTTCCATCCACGGATGAGAACGCCCTCTGGAAAATCGAGTGAAGGTCTCTCTGACAGGGCTGGCTACGCTTCAGCCAGAACCACACTGCTCCTGCAGCTCCCGCACCTCCTTGATGGGAAGTGTGGGAAGGAGTCGTGGGGGTTTCATCTTGTTCTCTGTGTAGCGTTGGGCAAGCCTCTCAAGATCCATGCCTGTTTCCCTGCCTCTAACAGAATGGGCAGCAATTCACCCTTGACCAGAGTGACACTGAGAAGGATTAACTATCCAGTGACTGAGGGTGCTTCCAATTCAAGGGGAGTTTACCATCACCATCAGCCTCCCCTCCCCCTTGAGACCAAACAACACAACCAGGGAGGCTGATTGGGAGGGATGCCGCTACACAGACATGTGGCTCTGCTGTCCATGGGTGGATGCAACGCTGTGTGATTGTTGGCACCCTTGTGGCAGGTCACGGTCAAGGTTAAGTTGGGAGAAGGCATATTTCTTTTCTGCGGCATGGTTTATTCTGAGGAGAGCTCATGCTTTGCCTGGAAACAGCAGTAACCCACGAATCTGTTTTATTTCTGCTCCTAGCTAGCTCAGTGACCCTGTGTGTGTGAGTGTGTGTTTATACTCTCTATATGTATACGTGCATTCCTGGAACTCCTACTACGTGCAGAAACAACCATCATTCAGTCACCAACTGAGTATGTAGGAGCCACACTTTCCTGTGCTGACCTCCATCCATGCCCATCACAGGCCTTCAATGGTGACGAAGATCAGAGCCTGCTCACATCTTTATAATAAGCACCTTTTCCAATGCCGCTTCGATACACTCACTGGTCCTTCATTAATCATTGCTGATGTTATTTTTCTCTAAGTGTTCACACCTCCATTTTAAAGAACAAACCCGATGTGGATTTTTTCCCCTTTTTAAAATTAAGCTTTGTGTTTTGTGATATTTGTAGACTCATATGCACTTGTAACTAATAATACAGAGAGATCCCTGTATCGTTTACCCAGCTTTCCCCCAAGGGTAACATCTTGCAGAACCAGAGTACAAGATCATAGCCAGGAAGTTGACAATGAAGCCTCCCAGATACAGAACGTTTCCATCCCCGCGAGGGTCCCTCATGTTGCCCCTCTACAACCACACCCAATTCCCTCATGCCCCCACCCCTCTGTAATCCTGGCAGCCATAATCTGTTCTATAATTTTTATAATCTGCCATTTCACGTAGTTACATAAAAGGAATCATGCAGCATGGAACTTTTGGGATTGGCTTTTTCTATTCAGCATATTTCTCCAGAGATTGTTTATATACATCCACGTGATTTCAGTCGTGGAGGAGTCCTGAGTCTGAAATCCTAGAGTTAAAATTGGATGATATCAGAGCTGGACAATAACTCTCATTCAAGGGATGAGGACTTGGCAGCTCAGAGAGGTTAAGTGCGATGCTCAGGTTTGCACAGATCCTCTGTGGTGCACAGATCCTTAGTGGTGCAGCCAGAACTGAAAGAGGGAGAGGGGATCGTGTCTCCAGGAGAAGAGCTCTCTCCTGTCATGAGGAGATTTCTTACAGTGGAGACAGTGTGAACCTGTTTTTAATTTCATCAAAGCTAGAACTGTAAGAGTAGGCATAAAGATGCTCTATTACTGCTAGCCCCAAGGGAGATTCCTGGTCATCCCGGCCTCTGTGGTCACCAAGCAGCCATGGCCTGTCCCGTGTGGCTGCAGGAGCTCATGCTAATGGCGCACAGGCTATCTGCACTGCTGTTTGCCCTGCCTTAGGCTGGCCCCAGCTCAGCGGTGCAATCAAAGGGAATGCAGCTCCTTAGCGCCTCACAGAGTCCTACTTGTTAGCACTCTGCAGTGAAGGTCCTTAAAAAGGCAGTGAGAGAGCAGCACAGACAGAAGACACAGACAGAAGACAGCATCCCCGCACTGCTCTCTGGCAGAAGGCTGCTCGCACCCGGCTGGCCATCCCTCTGTCCTTGCCTCTCCTCCCCTCTCAGACTGCGTTCCTGCCTGCGAGGACTCTCACATCTTTTTCCTGGTCCTTCCAGACCAGGGTCCTCCAGGACTCTCAGGCTCTTTTTCTGTTCTTTCCCTCTGCGCTCTTTGCAAGCCTATTCTTCACCCCTTCCCCCGTCCTGTAGCACAAAACAGCCAGAGAGAGCAGGAAAGGGAGACGCACGCCCTAGAGGCTTACACCTGATTGCATTCCTCTCTGGGCTTTTCACGTGTATTAGAAACTTCCCCAGGGTGTTCAAACCAGTATTTCTGCATCGGTTGACCTCTTCTTTCTCTTTCATTAGGATCCTCACCTACCCCATGGCCTCACCAGTCCACCCAACTTTATAAAGTTAACCAGTTTGCATATGTCTGCTTTTCTCATCAGTACATCAGAAATCATTGAAATGCCGTAGGGGGAAAAAAAAAAAAGTACGTGATAAGGGGTTTTACTTTAGAGTGACGGAAATGTTTTGGAACTAGACAGAGGTTAGATAACATGGTATATGTGTAAAATGACATCAAATTGTTCACTTTAAAGTGGTTGATGTTAAGTTACGTGAATTTCACCAGAACAAATTATCTTTAACAAAATGTACATGATGTCATTTCAAAGGTGAAACATTCAGTTGACTCTCAGACATGGGGTATAGAGAGAACATTCTTGAATATATTCGAGCAAAAGCTTAGAGGAGCCACAGACTGAGGAGGAAAAGGAGACAGAGATGCTCTTGTGCTGGGTCCCAGCTCCTTGAAACACATGCAGTTAGAGAATCAAAGGCGGGAGCTCTATGTATTCAGATTTGAAGAGTTTTACGGAGTGTGAAATACACTGTTGGCAAAGCAACATTAACACACCCACAGAGCACACATGTAAAAGTTCCAATAGCTATCTAGAACTTTAAAATCCAGGGCTTACTACAAGCAACTCAAGTTAGTCAGTACAACTGTGAAAACCCAATCATATGCATTTCCTGACATTTTGAATTTGCAATTGTAATGTCATTTGTTTCTGTGTAATAAAAGGGTATGATATTTGGAGGATGTATATTTTACTGTTAGATTTAATGTAGTATATTCATCAATTTGCATGATTTTTTAAAAATCTAGCATTAACATCAAATATATACAAATGTTGTATTTAACGTCAATGCTACTAAATCAAACCGCTTCACCAGCTGGGCTCTCCGAAGCCTTTTTGCAGACACAGTTTGTTATTCACAGGCACCTGCAGATAAAGAGGCATTGTCCACTAAGGCTGTGTTGTTGCTTTTACTCTCCAAAGAGTAGAACCTCAGAACTTTGGATGACAGTAATTTGTAATTTGCAACAAATCGGTTATAGGTGGAGTTAAGATGACTTGCACTGTAACTACAAAACAAGTTTGTGCAAAGAAACCTAGAGCAATGCACATAGTTAGACCCAGAATAGAACTTCCAATATGTGCTCTCAATTTATAAATAGAACACCAAGAATCTTTTTTTGAATAAGAATTTGAAGAAAAAATATTCTTTTAAAAAGTAGCATCTATTTTTAAGAATATTTGTATTCTGGTTTATACATGTAATTTAATACTTCTAATTTCAAATCATTTTTAATTTTAATTCCAGTGATATGACACAGAAAACAGGCATGGGTTAGTGGTTACTCGCTATTTCTTTAAAAAATATATATATAATAGCTCATCAACCTCCATAGGTGTTTCCTAACATGCCAAAGCCAACCTCAGTTTCTGGCAGTCACTTAGGGAGAGAGAGGCCCTAGTGTTTGTGCGCGCATCACATCAAAAACTTTTACTACTGGAACTCCTCCTCATGGTGTTTACAGGGATCCAGAAATGGAGGCTTCAAAAATTATTATTAGGTAACAGTTGGCTAGAGAAAATGAAGCATTTCCTTGGCCAAAACTGTAGCTGAATGCTGCTCATCACAGCTGCTGATGTGACACTGCATATTTATTTCCACCGGTATTTGAAGAGTCCTAGATAACCAAAGATATCCAGGGCTTTGCAGTATCCACATAGCCTGGCTGATTCATCCCATCTGGAATATGTGATTTGCTATTTATCACTTCTCTAGTCATATTCCACTCTGCCCAACATGATAAATATTAAGTGCTATGTACTTACATAATTTGCAGAATTGATCGGCTGCCTTAAATGCTTGATTCCCCAACAAAAGAAAATGGAACACTTTGTGCAAAGGTTAAATGCACAGTTTAATTGGCAATTGTGCATTAGAAACCTATTGTAAGACGATCACGCTTAGAGGGGATGCTCCAGATAGCACAGTCAGGGAAATAAGTTATCATTTTTGGTCATTAAAAAATCAGGTCTTGGAATTGCTGTGAAAAAATGGGGCAGCCTCAGTCTGGATTTCTGTCTCATCAGAATGGCATTTTCTTCCTCCTAACTCAGAATTTAGAACATATTAAATATGCAGACTTTAAAGATTCTTTCCTTACCTAAATAATTTATCCAAGTCTAGCAAACTGCTAAATATCAGAGAAAAGCACACACGTGTGCACACACACAAATCTTGGGTATTTACCATTTTAATTGAAGTACAGAAAAATCTAGCAAAGTCTTAGGAAACTAATTTACATGGAGTGAGAGCATTTCACAACAGTGATTTCCCCAAAATATTTAAGACAGTGCTTAGCAGGAAGTTAAGGTTGTCACAGCCACTCCAGTGGAAACTAAATGATGTGTTCTGCCTTTTGTTCCGGTGGGGACATGGCTGGGGATTTGGACATCTTGTTTCAGGTAATGAGAAGAGGTCAGAGATATCTGTGGTCTCTGGTGAGAACTGTTAGACTCCAGAAGCAAGCTCCATTCCATGCAAAAGTTGTCTCCATGGTGAAAAATGTGTGCCATTTTGTCATATTTAGTGTGCGGTCTAGTGCCTGCTAGAACATTAACTTTCCCCATCCTTGCACTTAGGTCCTACAGTTACAAAAGGCTGCCTAAGGGGGCCGGCCTGGTGGCGCACTGGAGAGTGCGCCGCTTGGGAGCTCCCACCGAGGGTTCGGATCCCATGTGGAGACCGGTTCCCGTTCACTGGCTGAGCGTGGTGCAGGCGCAACACTGAGGGTTGCGATCCCATTACCGGTCAGTAAAAAAGACAAAAAGGAAAAAAAAAAAAAAAAGGCTGCCTAAGGGTTTCATGCTAAAGCAGTTTTGGTTTGTAAAAGTCAACCTCAGTGTATGTGTCGCTCTGTGGCTTTCCTTTCTGTCTTTGATTATCATCTGTGAGTTTATAAAAATGGGTGGTAGTACCTTTAGTAGGTGATTAAAATCCCTAGTAATTTCTAGGTATTGTGAGCAACTTGAAGAAAGAAAATTTTTCATCAGATCTGACTGAAAAGTTTCCAGTGATACCAATTGTACTTAGTTTCCTTCCTCATAAAGCAACAATCTCTTAATACAGAGAAGCCCAGCTGCAAACCACCATAAATTATGACCATCATTTCCTGCAGTGAGCTCCGAAAGGGCCATTTGCATCTTGACTACTGCAAAAAGCCAGGTCAGGAATTCACCCTGTGCATCAGTCATCATTGTGATGCTAATGGTTGCAGAGAGTTCTAGAAAAGGAATATTAAGACTGCATCTCTCATTTCTTCTTTGCCAAAGGGAGGGATGAGACAGGCAAATGGAACTGACCTTGGTCTTTGAAAACACTACAGATGTGCATTTACCCGAGTACATACATTTGTAATGCAACAGGACTTGAAGTGGGGGTTATCCAAATAAGGAGGCTGCAGGATACCACCTGGAAAACACATCCATCTTCAAATTTCCCTCGCTCTGGTTTGGTTGAGAAACCACATCTCAAGAAACATCATCCCCAATGTTGAACCAAATGATGGTGAAGAGGAGTCATTTGTTGGAAGAAAGAAATTTATTAAAGGGAAATAGGTCTTGAGAAGGATCAGCAGGAAGGGCTGCTGTGTTGTCCCAGCCAAAGGAAAACATGGGAGGATCTCCAAAGCCGACTTTCCCTGTAACCTTCAGAAGTCCACACCATCATCCAGGACAGGTCATGCAAGTAACGACAATGGCCTCATGTCCCTGATGCTTCCAGGGTCTTCCTTGAGCAAACCTGTCTTTTCCTGTGGCCTACCATGAATTTTCTAGAATTTTCTCAAATGAAACTCTACTAGTGAAGAGCTTGAACCCTGGGGCCAGGTTGCAGAATTGAATGCTGTCCTCACTTCCTAATAACTGGATTCTTTACCAAAAAAAATGTCAAATGGCAATAATGGTAGTACCTACCTAATAATGGTATTGGGAGGATTATATGAATTAATACTTGTAAAGAACTTAAAATAGTGCCTGGCACATTAAACCCATGCAATAAAATTAGTTATTTTTATTATTTAAACTCAGCCTGCTGTCTGTTAGCTTTCCAGAAGACACAGTCAGCAAAACACAGCTCACATGAATTAACTAATTAAGTCACCTCCAGGCACCTGGACTAGCCCTGAGGCTATGGGCAAAGGCATTTTGGGTAGAGGAAAAGGTAAGAGAGCCCTGAACACTGAGAGACCATCCAGAGAGCCCAGACTGGGTGGAACGGGGATTTCTAATCAGCCAGGAGACAGAATGGACACCCAGAGTTCCTGGAAAGAGCAAATTATCCACGAGGATAAAAGGACCATTATAGTGGTAATTGTGCAGGAAAACTAACAGTAGCTGTAATCTTCAGGTGCCGGGGACCGTGCTAACCACGCTGTGTATATTATCTAATTTGAACTTAAAACAATCTTCTAAGATGGGTGTATTCTCATTTTATAAACAAAGAAACATGTCCAGAGCGGTGTCATTGCTAAAGTGTGGGGCTGAGACCTAAACTGGGATCCATTTCCGTGTTAGCCATGTCCTCCCGGCTGTCACAGGCCAGAGGCACTGTGGAACTCAGCCCTCTGGAGCTCCTGAGAAGCTCCTGTTAGCAGCTCTCCTCACTTGAACCCGGCTGTCTTAGGAAAGCTGGACCCCAGAGAAGCCCACCCCTCCCTCGCCTCCCAGTGCAGAGCTGCCCGCGTTAGGAGTTAGCATTAATTGGAACGGGGCTGTCCCAGCATAACCAGCTGTGGCAGGTGTGGGAAGACTGCAGGAGAGAAGGACCCAGCAGATTGACTCAGCCTGGGTGCAGGAGTCTGAGGAGAAACAACTGCCACTAGGATTTCACATTCAAGTTGGGGAATCACTGGGCTTCCCAGCTAAGGGACCCTCATGTCCACCTCTGTGTTTCTGCTCTGGCCCATTCGCTCGGGAAGTGAGAGAGGGAAGTTTCACCGGTTGATGCAGTTTAGGTAATGCTAGGATTAGCAATCTTTAAAAACTAATTGTTGACTACGGGGCATGTGCTGACTTTTTCACTAGTGTCCAGGAAGAAAAGTACATTTATGGTTTTCTTTTAGGCTCCAAGACAGTTAGCTCCAGGGCCTGATTTTTTTCCTCTTCTCCACCTCCGTGAGCAAAAGCAGGGGTTGTTCTGCTGTGACCCTTTCATCGGAGGACCTGTGGCTCCCTCCGAGACCATGCTACCAAATCTCATCCATAGCTGCAGCCTCCTGCAGACCCCCTTCTGTGCTTGTCTGGAAATGAATGAACCCCAAAACTTCCCACCCTGCTCTCCCTGAGATCCACGCTGAGGGATGAGGCAGCCTTGTCTGAGGCCTTTTACATCGATGCTAAAATCCCCCCATTTGTAAATTCACGTGGAATTAATGGGAAGGAGTATTTGCTGAGCTCCTCCTTGGGGCCTGGCAGGTGCTTCTCTACATCGTCTCAGTTCATCTGCACTGGGCGTCTGGGGCAGGCAGGTTATTCCTCATTTTAGATGTGAAGAAAAATGGTGCAAACGGGTTGGGTGACTTGCCACCATCATATGGCCAGTAAGCAGTGGACATCCGAGTATGAAATTGCCACTGCTCCAGTGACAGCCCTTTCTCTATGGAGATAACTTCGATTTAAGAAAACTTTAACGAGTCTTGTTGCATTTCCACGGTCACATGTTCCAGAAGACATTGATTTTCCAACTTTAGGACAGTTTCCCCAGGCGTTTTCTTTATATTTCGTATATTTTTTTCTGCTTCTTATACCTTGGAAAAAATGCCAGATGCATTGCCCATATCAATGCAACATTCCCTAAGAAAATAAAGACATCTAGCTTGTAGGAATTCTGGGGAAATCATTGAAAAATGAATGAGGCTTTGGGATGCTCACAAAACAAGCACTCTGTTTGCCTTAAATAATTAATGCTGAGAATTCCAACCAGACCAACTTTTCCTCCATTATTAAAGCAATCCAGGGAAGGAGAAGATGATTCTAGCATCTCAAGATCCTCATCTCTAAATACCTGGGCGTATGATGCTGTAGGAACAAGGGCCTGGATAGGGAGGGAGCCTGAGATTGGTCAAGGCCTCAGATCCATGAATTAATCCATCAGCAAATGTGTCTTGAGCACCTATAGCCTGAAATGATGTTCTATTCATTTATTTATTAAAAAGATTAATTATTGAGGACCTACTATGTAATCACATACAGACAAAATCCTTGTCCTTGAAAACCACAGCCAATGGAAGAGAACACGTAGAAATTGTTACAAAGAGGAACAGAACAGGTGCTGCAGAGCGCAGGGTGGGACGCTAACTCAGGCACCAGAGCAGGGTGTGGGAGGACTTCATCGGGAGGCATCTCAGAGCTGCCTTTCCAAATTCAGCACCAGGACAAGGAGATTTGAGAAGGCATTCAACAAAAATGCCCATGAACACAGGTGTGGGAGCACGCGTGCTGGAGGGGAAGCAGGCAGAGCCACACGTGTACTAGGTGAGCATCACAGCAGCTCTCTCAGGCGACGGGACAGTGCCTGCTCTGATGGTCTGGGCAGGCCCAGGTCTAGCTGCAGCCCTGGGCACAGGGAGCATGATCCCAGGCGTGGGCTTGCTTCTTTTAGGCATCCTGAGGGTGGACATTATTTCATAAGACCTGCCATTGCAGAAAAGGAGCCTCCCTGGTCTGGGTCAGGAGTGACAGTGGGTCAGAGGGGAAAATTTGCAAGTGGTAATTCAGGCTCCTGTTTCAGGATGATTGAGTGGGAATCATTTGACATGTTTTATGTGTACACACACACACACACACACACACACACACCACATGACAAAGTTCTCATGGGTATTTCAGATAACAAAGGCGACGACCCATGGTTTCTCTGCCCTTGAGTGGAAGCACGTATTCCCAAGTCAACACTGTTCTTTTTATTCTCTGTCACCGCAGGCTGTTCAGTGCAGAACTACTGCAAGAACAAGGTGTTCCAACTGCAATGGAGATAGGAAACAGCCCAAGCACTCCACTTCATCCCTGCCCTTGGCAATGTGCTTGCAGGAGGCTGCACAGGAAGTGCTGGGAGGGGAACGTAAGGTCCTGTCTTCTGACCTGCGTTCACATGGGCTCAAGTGGCAATCCACTCGAGGGCTCCATCTTTCCCACTCGGAAGCCTCCTCATGTGTTTCCCAGGACTGCCAGTGAGGCCAG
>NW_007728560.1:289028-293671 GCF_000696425.1 Galeopterus variegatus
ACACACACACACACACACACACACACACACCACATGACAAAGTTCTCATGGGTATTTCAGATAACAAAGGCGACGACCCATGGTTTCTCTGCCCTTGAGTGGAAGCACGTATTCCCAAGTCAACACTGTTCTTTTTATTCTCTGTCACCGCAGGCTGTTCAGTGCAGAACTACTGCAAGAACAAGGTGTTCCAACTGCAATGGAGATAGGAAACAGCCCAAGCACTCCACTTCATCCCTGCCCTTGGCAATATGCTTGCAGGAGGCTGCACAGGCAGAGCTGGGAGGGGCACGTAAGGTCCTGTCTTCTGACCCGCGTTCACATGGGCTCAAGTGGCAATCCACTCGAGGGCTCCATCTTTCCCACTCGGAAGCCTCCTCATGTGTTTCCCAGGACTGCCAGTGAGGCCAGAGAGAGCAGAGAAGGATAAGGCACAACTACAGACCCTCAAACACAGAAGCGATTGCCAAGGCTCAAATAAGAACCGCTGCATTTCCCTGATGGCTCTGCCCACCCAAAGATGAATGTTCTGTTTTTTGCGCAGGTAACAGGAGGGGTGAGCACATTGCAAGATGGTCTTTGAGGGTTATTGACTTCCTCCTTTTCCAGCAACTCAATTGTGCCTCTAAGTGGCAGTTCTGAGGAAACATGAAGCCCTAAGGGCAGGTGGCTGGAAACACTCAAAGCTTTGCAGGTACCACCGCTAATGAGGAACAAAGTCACTATTTATTTGAAATGGTGACACAGCCCTCAGACACTATCAGCACACTTAACACATTTCAAATATGTGTTTAGGTTCAAAATGACAGGGATTTCAAGACCAAAGGCTTTCTGAAAATTCCAGTAACCCAATTTGCCCACCAAAGCATTAAGCCAACACCTATTTTACATCAGACTGTTTGAAATGGAGATTTGGGAAATGCGCTCTTGATGTAGGGCCTCCAGGAAAAGACTTCATAAGGATGCTCCTGACCTCAAAGGACTCCTCTGTAGAGTATTAAGCAGCCCGAGCTCAGTGCCTGGCACATCACGGGCACTGTAGAGTGTCACCTTGTTCACTGAAGGGACGGAGAATGATCCCATGAACAAAAGCCACTTTGATGTGTAGAGGAAAGAGTCAGAGACACCTAGATTCAGATAACACCATTTCCACTTTTGATTGACACTGACAGCAAATCACTTAGTTTTTTGAGTCTTCATTTCCTTATCCGTAAACTAGGGATAAAAATATGTATCTCACAGTGTTGTTGTAAGGCCCAATGAGCTATTTCCTGGTCTACAGAAGCAGCTTAATAAATGCTAGCCCCCACCAGGGCCATTCCATTTGAGGGGAGACTGGGAGACATCTGTATCAAGTACGTGTGTAGAATTGAGTGGCGGCTGGAAGCTCTGGGAAATGTGGGAAAGGGTGAGCCTCTTGGGGTTCGCTCTCCACGGATGTACCCACAGACCCTATCTGCCCACAGATTTCGGTAACTACAGATCTTACTGTATCGTTCCTACAAGCTTCCCTTCTGGAAAAGCAATGAACAGTGACTCCTATTTGAGAATGCAGAAGCCAGAATGTTGCCATATAAAAATCACAAGGTGGGGTTTTGTAAGGTGTGAGGTATGTGGAAGGGCCAGCTTCCAGGATCAGAGTTCACACTGGGACCAAGGACTAGGGCAGGGCCTGCAGAAGCTGGTAGCTTTGGAGAGGGATGACAGAGAGCAATTGGTTACCCAGGGTACAGAGATTCTTACACCTCCAGTTTACCCATTAGAGGCAGGAGAGGTTTATGATGAACCTTTCGTTCTCTCTTTAAAAAAGAGTTGGGGAGCCTCCCTTTCAAATTGTAGAATAGCTGGTAGTAATTCTTCTTTCCGACTACCCAGTGAATCGGGACCAGATTCCCCCAAGTGCCGAGCCCCGGGACAAAGACAGCTGTTCCTCTTTCACGGGAACCTGTCCTTGGGCACAGTTGTGTCCTGAGGTAAAGTGGACTTTACGGCATTGCTGTTGTTGTTTTAGCAGAACTCAGGTTTTTGTTATTGTTGTGTTTTCCAAATTACAGACCTCGCATATGTGTGACAGCTTCACACTTCGGCTAAATCCAACCTGACTGTAGCGATCTAACCACAGAGGTGAAACCTGTCTGCAAGAGAAAGAGGGAGTAAGGTCCAGGGAAACAACTGGGAATATGAGATCTATTCTAATGGGGAGTTCCCTGTGGAGGCTGTTTCACTTCCCATGGAATGTGAAGAGAACACTTACCTTGTCTCATTTTAAATGCGTCACCCCCCCCCAAAAAAAAAAACCAAAGCTGTCAAATTACCTGTTGGTAGGTACTGCACTTAAATACCTTGTGACAAAGGCACGGAGGTGGACAAGTCAAGGGGTGCGGCCACGAGTGTAAACCCTCCGGCCGGGTGCAGGGCTCCCTCCTGCAGCAGGCACGTCTGCACATGTGAAGTGAGAATGATCCTCGGAACTTTCAAATGTTGGTTTGCGTAGAATTACTAATTATTTGACCCACACAAAAAGGATAGAATGAAATGGAAAAGAAACTCAAATTTAAAGTATTAAGAGCTTTTGTCAATCACAAATAATGTGACTGAGATGTTAATGTGTACACGGGACAAGATTCAGTTGATGAGCATTGGAATTGTACTCTATTTAGGAGGTAGGGTGCTTTTGTTCTTACAAAATTACAAAATAACATTTTCTAAAAGATGACGGAAGCCTCTAAGAAGCTATCAACAGTCATATTGTTGTTAAAAAAAATTTTTAAAAGCGCAACTGTGGCTGCTTTCACTTACCCAGGTTAATGTTAATAAGATGACTGTTAAGAAAATAGGTCCCTGCGGTCCCACCCCCTCTTCCTCATTGTGACAGGGATACCAAAAAAGTCGTCTATTGTTTCTGTTTCCTTCTGCCCAGTTCAGGGAAGAGAAGCTAAGAGCATTGCTGTGACCAGAGGAAGAGAAGGGGGCACAGATCGCCCCCCTGCCTGGGGACGCGCGTCTCAAGGGCAGGGGTGGGGACCAGAGTGAGCAGGGTCTCCATGGGAGCTCGACCTGCAGAGGACCTGCATTCTCACTCGGTGGTAGCCTCCTGGGTATTGAAGTTTATTTCTCTCAGTCTCCTGAATCTAAATATTTTAAAAAGCTAACTCGATCAAGGGGTGGAAAAGCAACCACATCTGAGATCCATCCAGCGTTGTTTCATCGGTAGCCCACATGCTGAGATGGGCTCTGCCCTCGCACTGTCTCTGAGGAAAGAGTGAGTTGGGATCCTGGAGAATCCAGTCACTTGCCTGTCAAAGACAGCAGGAGAGGTGCAGAAAGTGCCTTTATCGATAACTCCTGACTTCCTAATTCACAAATTCGGTGCCCTCCCACAGCCTTCCAGCAATTACTGTCACCCGAAATTGCCCAGATGTATGAATTACCTTCAGTGAGATGTGAGAGGGCAACTTTATCTTTCAAGGTACTTGAAACATCATATTGATATTAAATCAAATTATTCAGCTAATTTGTCCATTTTCTTCAGGATGAACTACACTGCATATGTATCCACCTTCAGGTGGCCTAATGCATGGAAATGTGAATTATTCATGGGCTTCCTTTGGGTTGCAGGAAACCTTAATATAGCTTTTGTTTCCTAATGTATTTGATAGGCTCTTTGTGTATGATCACATTATATGGGTATTGCTGGCAGTAAAGTAAATTTTAAATTATATAGTCTGCAGTTTTGCTCTAGGAGAGGGTAGGAGGTGATTTATCCTCCTCCTTGTCTTCTGTTTACATGTGGACGTATAATTCTTGCTCAGAGACCATCTTTCAGCTCATCTGGAAGTGCTCCATGAGCCGGCACAGAATCCTTCTCTGCCAGTCTGGAACTGTAAATCACTTTTCTATTAAACAGCAGGGCTAAAAATGCAAACAAACGTACTTTAAATATATGTAGCCATCACTAACTCCCAGCAGATAAGCCAAAATTAAAAGATTATCAAAAAAAGCAAGTGCTAGAATTTAATGAATGAATTATTGGACTTAAAGGCATCAGAAATTTGCATCTTTGTGTGCATATGTATTGAGGAGATATACATATATAGATTTCTCAGAATGGGCCCATATGTGGCAACTGTATATTTTGCAGTACTTTTAGTACACTAAATCTTGATTATTCTGAAATTNTAGCACTCATGCCTTCTACCTGTGGCTTCTATTTGGCATGTTTCAAGAACTATGCTTCAAAACCCAGTCTGCTAGGCTTGTGCTATGGTTTAAATGTATGCATCCCTCCAAAATTCATAAGTTGGAACTTAAACCCCAATGTGATAGTATTAACATGTGGGCCTTTGGGAAGTGAGTATGTCATGAGGGCTCTGCCCTCATGAATGGGATTAGTGCCCTTATAAAGAGGCTGCAGAACTCCCATGTTCATTGCAGCTCTGTTCACAATAGCCGAGACATAAAACCAACCTAAATGTCCATCGATGGATGACTGGATAAGGAAACTGTGGTCTATATACACCATGGAATACTAATCTGCCATAAAAAAAGGATGAAATTCTCCCATTTGCAATGACATGGATAAGCCTGGAGAAACTTATGTTGAGTGAAATAAGCAAAGCACAGAGGGATAAATGCCACATGTG
>NW_007728560.1:294897-296194 GCF_000696425.1 Galeopterus variegatus
ATTGGGTGGGGGACATGGGGTACAAATGCAATTTGTGGTAATGGGTATGCTGCCAGCATGAATCTGTCCCTCACATCATGGGCACGAGGGGTGACAATTGGCTTTGTATTCATAACCAATCAAAAAATAAAATAAAATAAAAATGAAAATGAAAAGGGGAAAAAAAAAAGAGGCTGCAGAGAGCTTTCTGGCCCCTTTTTGCCCTCCCAGCTCCTCTGCTATGTGAGGTCACAGCATTAGTCCCTTGTTTTAGTCCGTTTTGTGTTGCTATAACAGAAATACCTGAGACTGGGTAGTTTATAAAGAACAGAGGTTTATTTGGCTTATGATTCTGGGACAGGTGCATCTGGCACAGGCCTCAGGCTGCTTCTACTCATGGCGGAAAGTGTCAGGCAACCGATGGGTACAAACAGATCACACGTCAAGAGGAAGCAAGAGAGAGAGAAAGAGAGGAGGTGCCAGGGTCCTATAAACAATCAGCTCTCGCAGGAACTAATAGAGTGAGAACTCACTCAGTTATCCCCCCTCCCCCAGGGAGAGCACTAATCCATTCATGAGGGATCCGCCCCCATGACTCAATCAGTTTCCAACACTGCCACATTGGAGATCAAATTTCCACATGAGTTTTGGAGGGGACAACACATCCGAACTCCATCATCCCTTTTCACTTTTCCGCCCTTCCACTGCATGAGTACGCATCAAGAAATCGCCCCCTGGCAGGCAGAGAGCAGCCCTCATCACACATCAAATCTCAGCATAAACTGAACCTGCTGGGTTCAGCCCTTGATCTTGGGGTTCCAACCTCCAGAACTGTGAGAAAATCAATTTCTGTTCTTTATAAATTGCCCAGTTTTAAACATGTTGTTACAGCAGCATGAACAGACTGAGACAGCTTGGATTATGAATTTATAAGAGTTTGTAAGTCCTGCAGAACTACCTGTGCACCCTTCCTATGGAGCAAAGCCCGAGGGCTTTCATGAACAAGGTTTGCCATAGCTCTTTTGTGGGACAGGTTTGGGGGACGTGCTGCTTTCTTCTTTATCTCGTGGTCAGTCTTAAATCAGTGATCTCCAGACAGGCAGGGTTTTACTCCATGTGTGGAGAGCAGGTGGGAGGTCTCAGTTGAAGCTTGAGTCTGGAGATCCTTCATCAGGGACATGGACACAGGGTCTCTGTGTGTCTTAGTCCATTTGTGCTGCTAACAAAACACCTGAGATGGGGTAATTTATAAGACAGAAATTCAGCTCTCACGATTCTGGAGGCTGGAAGTCCAAGATGAAAGCACGGCAGGTTCACT
>NW_007728560.1:298675-299324 GCF_000696425.1 Galeopterus variegatus
CCTGGCCATCAGCTGAGGCCAGAGCAGGAACAGGCGGGACACAGGCAGCCTGACCATCAGCCGGGGCCAGTGCAGGAACAGGCGGGACACAGGCAGCCTGGCCATCAGCTGAGGCCAGTGAAGGAACAGGCGGGACACAGGCAGCCTGGCCTTCAACTGAGGCCAGAGCAGGAACAGGAGGGACACAGGCAGCCTGACCATCAGCTGAGGCCAGAGCAGGAACAGGCGGGACACAGGCAGCCTGGCCATCAGCTGAGGCCAGAGCAGGAACAGGAGGGACACAGGCAGCCTGACCATCAGGTGAGGCCAGAGCAGGAACAGGAGGGACACAGGCAGCCTGACCATCAGCTGAGGCCAGTGCAGAAGCAGGCGGGACACAGGCAGCCTGACCATCAGCTGAGGCCAGAGCAGGAACAGGCGGGACACAGGCAGCCTGGCCATCAGCTGAGGCCAGAGCAGGAGCAGGCGGGACATAGGCAGCCCGACCATGATGGTGATGACTGAGTGGAGAGAAACATGATGCTGAGAGATACTGTAATGTAAAATCCACATGACAAGGTGACCCATGGTTATGGGGAGTTAGGAAAAGAGAGGTATTGAGATGACTTCTGAGTTCTGTGTTCCACATAAAAATAAAACTCACCTTCCC
>NW_007728560.1:300810-320506 GCF_000696425.1 Galeopterus variegatus
AAAAAAGACAAAAAAAGACAAAAAAAGACAAAAAAAAAAAAAAAAAAAAAATTCTGTGTATCTTTAAAAAAAAATTACCATTATACCTTTAATTTCTTTTGATTTTTAGAAAAATAAAAATGTTTTCAGAAAATATGCTGTTTTCAGAGAATAGTCTGCAAAATAATAAGAAAACAAGAGTTTCCTTCTAGAGGACGTTGTATATAACGGGTACATGACGTAATTCCACAATTTTAATGTCACACCCCTACCCTGCGATAAAATAAAAGAATGTTAACACGTGTTTTCCCCTCTATCATAAGAAAAAAATTGGGAAGAAAAGAAAATTTCACTGGTTTAGGAGTCTGCCATGTGACAGGCTCTATGTGTGTGTGTGTGTGTGCGTGTGTGTAAAATCTCATTAGTAATCCCAGCACCTGTTACACCTGTGTAGGGAAGGTTTCATTTTACCTATTCTGTGGATCAAGAGATTTGTATTTAAAGAACAGAGATATTCATTAACTTCTCTAAAGTTACTTGAGGCAAACTTTAAACATGGGAATGTCTGGCCCAAATTCTTTCCTGTCCTTAGAAACATCTATCTCCGAATACACCCTTAATCACCGTCTCTTTGGAGACAGTAAATCTTTAACTTTGATTAGCAAGTAGTGTTTGAAAGCAACCTCACAATTTTTGTCCCACAATCTCTTAAAAATGGCAGGCAACTGTTATTGCCTACTGATTACACGATGCTGTACCTTGGAACTTGCAGGGATCAGGCCACAGAGAAGTGGGAAAAGGAGGAACATGGGACGAGAAGTCATGGGACAGAGTCCTGGGGCTGAAGGGATGACAAGAGGAGATGAAGAGCCTTTTGGCCAATGGTGCAAGATGCTTTGTAAGAAATTCTAATAATTCCACTTATGGGTGAGATCACGCAGTATTTGTCTTTCTGTGCCTGGCTTATTTCACTTAATTAATGTTCTCCATGTGCATCCATGTTGCCACCAATGACAGCATTTTATTCTTTTTAAGTAGAACAGTGGTTACCGGAGACTGGGAAGGGAAGGAGGGAAAAGTGGGTGGAAAGAAGGTGGTTGATGGGTACGAAATTACAATTAGATAGGAGGAGTAAGTTCTGGTGTTCTATTGCACAGTAGGGTGACTATGGTTAACAGTAAAGTGTTTCATGTTGCAAAATAGCTAGAAGAGAGGCTTTTGAGTGTTCTCACCACAAACAGATGATAAATACATGAGCTGATGGATACACTATCCTGATTTGATCATTATATATCACATATACATATTTGAAAATATATATCAAAAGATCAAATTGTACTCCATAAATAGTACAATTACAATGTGTCAGTTAAACATTTTTTTTTTTTAATTTAAGAAAAAGAAATTCTTTTTTTTTTTTTTCCTTTTTGTCTTTTTTTGTGTCCGGCAACGGGATCGCAACCCTCAGTGCTGCGCCCGCACCTCGCTCAGCCTGTGAGTGGGAACTGGTCTGTATGTGGGATCCGAACCCTCGGTGGGAGCGCCACCGTGCTCCCAAGCGACCTCGCTCAGCCTGTGAGTGGGAACTGGTCTGTATGTGGGATCCGAACCCTCGGTGGGAGCGCCACCGTGCTCCCAAGCGGCGCACTGTAGCAGTGCACCACCGGGCCGGCCCAAGAAAAAGAAATTCTAATGAGACTAAAAAATATCTTGCCAATGAAACTGGGAGTCATTTGAAAAATTGAAATTGGGAGTTTTTGTCTTTTGTGGAACATGAGTTCGTGAACATAAAATCATAATTTGGGGATTAAGCATCAGGGTTTCAGATGACACAAAAGAGGTGAGAAAGGCAAGGAGTGAACACAAATGCTCGTTCCTGCCAGGATCTCGCTCCAAAGACACAGCGGTTCCTCGAGAGAGAGGCTTCCTAACATCAAAACATTTGTTGAGAAAAGCATCTTTCATTGCGCTGCACTCAGTACAGCGTAGGAACTTTGCCAAATCCCACAATATATAACTGTAAATCTGTGTTCCTATTACCAAGCTTTGGAACAATTGACTCCATGTGGGCATCCTCAGTAGTCTCTGCTAGCAAAAATCCATAATTAGTGCTGTTTTAATATTATTGAGGCAGGTGTAGACGCTTGTAGAGAGGAATCATAGTTGAGCTTCTTTGCTTATTTTTGGTGGTATGTAATCTCTAGGGCTAGAAAATGGAGAGTCTTGGGTTAGGTGTCCTTTGTCATTAATGTGCTCTTGACTTCAGAGTGCCACTTATCACCCTGGGTCTCTCTTTTGCACCTAAAGAAAGTGCCCTTCAGGCAATTGTAGGGACCCAATAAGATAATAGATGGTACAGGGAGGCTTTGTGCACTGTTGGTGGCAATGTAAAATATAAAATAGTGCATCCACTGTGGAAAACCATATGGAGGTTCCTCGAGAAGGTAAAAATATATTACCATATGATCCAGCAACACCAGTTCTGGGTATATACCCAAAAGAACTAAAAAGCAGGACCTCAAAGAGCTGTCTGTGCTCCCATGTTCATTGCAGCACTAATCACAGTAACCAAGACGTGGAAACACTCCGAGCATCCATCAGCAGATGAACGGATGTGTGTAATTTTCTTTTTCCATATGGGACAACACAGATAAGCCTGAGGACTTTACGCTAAGTGAAAAAATAAGCCAGTCACAGAAGGACAGATACCAATGACACTCATCTGAGGCGCAAGTGAATCCACTTACATGAGGTGTCTAAACTACAGTAGTCTCCCCGTATCCTTGGATTCACTTTTCATGGTTTCAGTTACCTGCGGTCACCCGTGGTCCAAAATTACTAAATGGAAAATTCCAGGAATAAACAATTGGTAAGTTTTAAATTATGCTCTGTTCTGCATAGTGTGATGAAATCTGGTGCCATCCTGCTCCATACCACCCGGGATGTGAACCATCCCTTTGTCCAGTATCTATGCTGTCTACACCACAGTCTCATTAGTCACTCATTCATTAGCCCTTTCTGTTATCAGATGGAAAAAACATACTATATATAGGGTTCGGTATATCCGAGTTTTGGGTTTTGAAATGTACCCTGTGGGTAAAAGGGAATGACTGCAGCCAGACTCAGTGGAACTGGGGCTGCCAGGGCGTGGGCAGGGGATTGGGAGCTGCTGTTCAAGGGTTATAAAGTTTCAGTCATGCAAGATGAGTGAGTTCTAGAGAGCAGCTGTACAGGGGTGTGCTCATAGTTAACAATGTTGTGCAGCACGCTTAAAATGGACAAGGCTAGATCTCACGCTATCTGTTCTTACCACAATAATATTAATAACACAAGTTTCAAGCACCACGCCAGATGTACCTAAGAGGTGTTCTTCCTCCTCTCACCAGTCCCTCTCCCCTAAATTGCTCAGCATCCTCGGGGACTTTACCAGCCGGCCATACAAGGAGAGGTCCGGGGTAGATCAGGCTGAAGGGTGAGAGCATCATTCAAATCTGCACGTGCACTAGGTGCCAGGCACTGTCATTGCTGTGACCAGTGGTGGAGAGGCCTGCTGTTTACTTGCATAGAACATCAGGAAGAATGAGGATGTCCCAAGATTTGTTCTGTGTCTGCTTTGTACCGCACGTTTCTGCTCCCTCATTCACTACAGTTACAATTTACATAACCTGCCTAGAAAGTTCAGGGGGAAAACAAGAGGATGAGAATCAATAATAATGAACAATCTGCCATTCAGGGTGTTATCTGATTAGTAACACCAAATTTAGAAGATACCGTTATAAACTCCATAGCCCAAGCTTAATGGAATTAATAATCAAATGGGATCTTCAGATCAATAATCCTCAAATTGTTTTTTGTAGTCCAGTAATTCCCAGTGTGTACTTCAGACGGAAACTGACACTTCATTTTAAAAACAATTTGGAGTGACTTTTGTACCTATGAAAGATGCCAAATAGATTGTTTAAAAAATTGATAGTTTAAACCCAACACTGAGAAGACAGCATATACTCAGCATTTAATTCTTTCTTTCTGCATTTCACAGGATCCTCAGCTCATCAAACCACCTTGAAATTCTTATTTAATTAATTTATAATTTGTTTAGTTTCGACCACAGAGTAGATCAATACGATGTCCTTCTTTTTAAGATAGGAATAAAAGTAGTTGACATAAATTTTGTTTCAAGTAAGTCATTATTTTGTGCCTCTCTTGTTTAAATGGAGCCAGAAGACAGACATACTGGCAGTCTAAAAGAAAGAGAAAGAAATGGGGATTGGGAAAGGATTGATTTCTCTTCATTTCAATAAGACATCACTAAAAGATATTGTCCTGTGTTCACAATTACAGGGATGAAAGAATTTGAATTAGTGTTAAAGATAATTTTTTAAATAATAACATATTACATTTGAATAGTGCTGTATTTTTTTAAAGTATTAACCTTATAAAAAGATTAAAGAAAACATATCTGGTTTAGGAATTGAAGGTCATAAAAGAAAGTTAAGAGGTTGAAGATCTGAACTGGTAACCTGAGAACCAACTATCCACATTCCCTTTTCTGTCCGTTTTATAAACAGTAGAACCAAAATAAAACATTTGATTATAACATAAAATCAATAGAACCAAAATAAACCAAAATAAAACATTGATTATAACATAAAATCAATCCAGACTGCACATGCATAAAATGATAAACATATTTTTGCATTACTGTAAAGAACGATATTTTATCTCACCCCTTAATTTCAGTACACAATAATTGGCAATTTCTTATTTTTGATATTTGTAAGACATCTTGAAAGAGAGAATCTGAAAACTGCATCTAGTGATAGATTCTTCTTTCGTTATTTTCTACTCTACTTTAAACTTGAATGTGGATAAGCACCCCACGAGCTCCTGATGGGGTTTTCTATGCTCAAGGTCTTAGTAGCTCAGGCTTAAGGTTTAATGCAGATCACACTGAATCTTGCCCTGGAAACGGTGTGTCTTGACGTGGGAGAGAGATGGCTGGCATGACCTCAGTCTGCTGTCACTGCCCTTCCAGGTGGCACAAGAGACAGCTGAGAGACACTGAGCAGTCATGAGTGGGAAATAAGGCCTCTCACAAGAGCAGGTGCAGAGCCGCTGGGTGTCATGTTTGGTGCACTTTGTCAAAGCTCTATATGAGCACATAGGGAGATCCCCAGGAAGACCCGTGCCCCTTTTGGTACATTAGGCTGGATGGTTAAAACCAAGATGCATGTGTCAGGATAAAATTGGGCCTGCGAGCCCCTCTTTGGGTCTAACAGCACAAAAGAGGGGGTGGCCTCATCAAATGTGACTAGTGGAAATAGCCAATGTGAAATAACAGAACTTGTGCAAGAACAGGCATGACTTCCCAGCGGGGAAGCAGACCCACTTCCACTGCCCCATGGAGGTTCTCCACAAGTCACTTCCCTGTTCCTCTCTCTGCTCCCTCCTGCTCAGTCCCTTTACTCCCCAGCAGAATGGCACTGTAACCCTTCAAAGTCCCTTCATCTCCCACCAACCTGCAGGCCACTTTCCCTTGGCACTCTTACAAGGCAGGGCTGCAGGATGCTGGCTCTATCCTTTAAATAGTATGTTGTTTCTGTTGTTAATAGGTAACCCAATAAAAAGTTCATGTTTTGTCTAACATTCATAGACAATAAAATTTTACAGTTATTTTCCTGAATGCTCCATATATTAATTGATTTTCCTTGGCTTCTATATAGCATCTGGAGTTAAGGTGCTGGGAGTCAAGGCAAGGCAGAGAACCCAGAGTCCACATGAGCCACTCATGACTTTGGAAGAAGTGACTTTTGCCTCCACAGGAACCAACTTGGGCAGGACCTAGACCAGCTCTGAGAGGGGGCAAGGAATGGGAGGACTTAGTGAGTAGGGGGTTCTCCAGCAGCATGTGAGACTGGGAACAAGAGTGGCACTGATGTGTGGAAAGTGGTTTCAAAGACAAGGCATGTTGGCTGTGTTGTGCCTCTGTGATTCCCATTGTGACGTGGGAAGCCTCTGAACCCCCAGCCACTCCAGCACTGTTCCCTTGTCCTTCCTCAGCAGTCTCCTACCTTGTTTGTGTCACTTCTGTGTCCCTCCGCTTCTCTGTTACCTTTACCCAAGGCCACCTATTTCCCTTTCTTCTAGAGCACTTACCAACCACAGAGGAGAGATAGATCAGTGACTGATCACAATATAAAAGGTACCAGGAAACAGCCCCTGCTGAGGGCTGTCCCTACATCTACCTCCAAAAGACTGTCAGCAGGTCATTTTTGAGTTTCAAATATTTAACCATATTTTGGCCTTTGAAGTCAAGTGACATCCTGGAAGATAACCATCTTTCTAGTCCATCCGTTGTGGTGGGAACTGTCCATGGTGCTGCCCAGCATCACAAAGCCACGGGGTTGTCATGGGACAGCAATCACCTGGATATGTGACTTAGGCTCAGCCCGTGTTGTGATCCATGATGCAGCACTATGGGGACAAGTACTTACCTCAGGACCAGTGGAAAGAGATCAGGACTTGGGAGGGAGCCTAACAGGACAGGACAAGACAGGACAGGATGATGGGGTGCATAGGGCAAGCGAGGTGAGCTGAGAAGGAGGCAGATACTGAAAAGAGCATGCTGTCTAACAGGCAGAGCATGCTCTTTAGTGGACAGGTACTACCCAGTCAAGTGTAGGAAAGGAACCAGCAATCAAGTGTCACTGGCACAAAAACAGGGTGTTCCAGCAAACACCAGAGCCCAGAAACAGAGGCTCTGGGGCTGGGCACACTCGGAATTTCAGGCAGGCAGACTTTTTACCTGGAATGATTATCAACTGATAGCAAAATCCCAGTCACCAACAGGGCTTTGGGCTCGGCGTCCCAATCCCTGGAAAGAAGATGAACACTATCAGAACAAGAACACATGTCTGGATGGGACCAGGATTAAGGGTGACTTGATAATAAGTCATCCATGCTCAAATGGCTCCTGCCTTCTGTGAGATTGGTTGTGCATCCTAGAGGTGGTGTCTGGAGAGCAAATGACCCCGTTATGGGGGAAGATGGGAGGGCACTGGGTAGTCAGCCAACATCCGTACCCACTGCAGCAGGTCAGTATATTCTTTTCTATTTTGTAAAAACCTTTTGTCCAGACATTTAATTGTCTTCACACATTGCACCACACGGCTCACATCAGGCTATCCATATCTGTTTCTCTAGCTACACCAGTATTTGTATCTTGAAGCTGCCAAGCATAGAGAAGGCAGGCAGAAGCCAGAAGTCAGCACAAAGCAGCTGAGATGAATGATACACAACGCAGAAGGAATGCAGATGGAAATAGATGTCGTGAGAGTTTGGAGAAGCCGGGAGCCACGAAGTGCTAAAGTCTGCAGGGAGGCTTTCCTGCTCATCTCACTATTTTTATTACAGATTATTAAATTTCCCGCTAGTGTTCAATGAAAGTCATTGCCAGTTGCTCTGTTCTGAAGAAAGAAAACGTGGTTATGATGATTCCACTTAGAAGCACAAGAATGAAACTGTTGCGTATAAGAAGGAGTCTGTGTAGATACTAAGTCTTACAGTCGTGAACTAGAGTGGTCGGTACGAGTCGAATTCAGAAATTATGTTTTGAGAAAAGCTGGAATAGAGAGGGAAGCATTTTTGCTGGCGAGGTTAGAAGCGGGATGGAGATATAACCTGTATGCAGCTGGGGATCAGGGAGGCTTGTGCAAGCTTTCCTTCATTCCTTCATTCAGTCGTAATGTATTCATCACTGTGGTGATACACGGTGTTTAGAAAACACAGCACTGGCGGCTGAGGAGCTTGCACACTAATGAAATGTTGAGCAAAGTTGTTATGGGTTGAATTGTGTCCCCCCCAAAATTCATCTAAGTCCTAACTCCCAGTACCACAGCATGGGACCTTATTTGGAAATAGAGTCATTGCAGATGTAATTAGTTAAGATGAGGTCATGATGGAACAGGGTGGCCCACTACTCCAATATAATTAGTGTTCTTATAAAAAGGGGGACATTTGAACACAGACACACACACACACACACACACACACACACAAACAAAGGAAAAAAGGCAGCTCCCTGGAAAATTATGCTTCCCGAGTGGAAGATTGACAGAAGTGTCACCTATACTCCTTTCATGTCCTAGATAATTAAATTAAAAATAATTTGTTGAAAGGATCATTTCAGAAGCCTGGTAGAGTCAAACATAATTACATACGTAAGCCTAGAGAAACCAGTAATTTGGAACCACATTGCATTTTGGGGAATATCTAGTCTCTCCTTGTTTTAGGCATGAGAAGTCTGAGGTCCCACAAGGCAGCTGAACTCCCTAAGTTGGGGGTTCCCCACAGGACAGCTGACCTCCCTGTGTTGGAGGTTCTCTACAGGACAGCTAACCTCCCCGTCTCAGGACGGGGGGTCCCCACAGGACAGATGACCTCCCTGGGTCAGGGGGTCCCCACAGGACAGATGACCTTTCTGAGTTGGAAGATGTGGACGGGAAGCAGGGAACAGTGCACAGACCATGACTTTCAGAATTTGGACAAACCTGGGGTGGACAAACCTGTTTCCCAAACTTAGTGGTTGGAAACCCTTGAGTAAATCGTGCAGCTTTTCTGCACTAGTGTTTCCTCATTCATGAAACGAGCGCATCTAGATCTGCTGTGAGCATCCGTCAAGGCACTGTGGGATGAATTGCGTCGGGTCAGCACACAGAGCGAGCTGAGTCACGGGCTGGACTCTGCTCTCTCCACCCCACACGGCCCGTGCTTGGACCCAAGCAGCTCCAAGAGCGGGCCGGGTCCCGGGCCTTCCTCCAGCTCCTCCTCCAAACCTTGACCATGGATGGCATGAAGGATGGTACAGGAGCTTTGGGGGTTTTGTTCTGTTTTGGTAACAGCTTTATTGAGATGTAATTTATATACTACAAAATTCACCTATCTAAAGCATACGATTTAATAATTTTTAGTATATCCACAGTTGTGCGACCATCACCACAATCATTTTTAGAGCATTTTTATCATCCCCAAAAGAAACTATCCTTGTCAACAGTCACTCCCCATCCTCTGTCCCCAACCCCTGGCAAACACTAATCCACCTTGTGTCTCTATGGATTTGCCTCTTCTGGACATTTCACATAGTGGGATCAGTATGTGTCTTTCATGTCTGGCTTTTTTCACGGAGCATTATATCTTCATGGTTCATCCATGTTGTACCACATGTCAGTGCTTTATTCCTTTTTATTGCCAAATAGCTACACAATGTTTTTAAACAAATCCTTTCCACGTAGGTTACTCACCACTGTGCTTTGATGGGTTGGGATTTAGCCAGTTTGCTGTTGCAAAAGCTGGAGAATTCCTTTTTTCTTTTTTTTCCACCTTGCTGTACTGACTAATGCTAAGTGGTCATTGAAAGTGTAGGCTGTGCAGCCAAGCTGCCTGGGCTCAGAGTTTGCCACACCTCTTCCCAACTATGTGACCTGGGCAGCTAGTGACTCGTCATCTCAGTTTTATCTTTAAGATGACATTAATCATAACAGAAAACTAATAGGGATGTTGTTAAGTTGAATTATTCAGTAAACCATTAAATCAGATGAAACCATTATCTGGCACATTTGTAAACACCCTTAAAAGTTAAATACTACATTTCATATTCTGTTTTTTTAATATGAATATGTCATACTATAAAATATATCAGCAAGCAGGAACAGGCACTTCATCTGCAATATTATTTAATACTTCAATTTATTATGAACCCAAACGGCCAGAAATCTCAAGTAAACAATTTCTCCTATAATTTTACACAATAAAAATTGAGATTTATGCCAACAATTTCAAAGTAGTTTAAATTCTTAGGATAATTTTTTTTTACTCCTTAATAAAACATTCACTTTCTTCTTGTGAAAGATCAGTGGAATTTTACTGCTAGGGAAGATACAGTCATTTACTTCTCACTAAACCATAATTTTGTGAACGGTGAGGGAACTCTCAGCCTGCAGGTTCAGTGGATCCATCTTTTATGTGGATTCATGGAAAGCCTCAGCGTGTGACCATGTGAGAAAAAACATGCAGCCCTGTGAGTTTCCCTGACTTCTACATTGCTGGGCATCATCAGAGTGGCTTACATCCCTGGCACCTTATTTTCTATTCTGCACTTACTCAAAAGCCCTCTGGCAGAGCAGATGGAAAGACCACTAAGTGTTACCCCTCTTTTCCCTGTGTAGCAGATACGAAGAAAACAATTACGTGAATACTCAAGCACTATGTATGCATTGAGGCCCGGACGGACTGCATTTCAGTAATTTCTCCATTAGGAGGAGCAAAACTGAAAGTGGTAGCCCCCTCCAAAGTTAGCTTCTCTCTTTTTATTGTAAAGACAGGGAAGTTTTACAAGAAAATTCAGCTGATTTAACCATTATGAAGACACAAGGATATCATCAGAATTATGGCTAACAAATGGAAAGCTAGTCGCATCACTGAAATAAGCAAAGTGACATTCCATAATGCAATTTGCAAGAGGTTAAGGTGATCTACTAACAAAAGCTTGATCTTAGCAAACACTGTTTTTCCCTACAGCAATTTCCCAGTATCTTTACATATCAATCAGTAACTTGTCTGTCCTTGAGCCAGCAACCTTGCTGTGTTACAATTCTTTATCTTACAACAGACTTTTAGCCTGGGGAAAGTTTCCCATCTTTTGCAAGGTCAACATTTCTATATGTAATTTCAAAAGATTAGGCTAAACCTAAAACTACAGGGAACTATGCCGTGTGAAATATATTTGCTTTATAATATACTCCACAACTAAGAAATAAGGAACTGGGACAATATGTATCCTGGAGAGCTCCTCAGCCTCCCCCATGCCCCATCCCATCAGAGCTCCCAACACCTGTGCCCAATACCTGAGTGGTCTCAGGCCTTTCTTCTCCCCCAAAACCTGCTCTTATAAATTCTCATAATCCTTCTCATTAGGGTTTAAACCATGGTTTAAACTGTTACAGCTGGGGGGGCGGTCTTAGGGTAGTTCACCTTGACCTAATCTAACCTGAAGCTGGTGGCAGGATTTCAGATAGCAGCCACAAGTGGGGCAGGGGGCGGGTATAGTTCTGGGGCAGCGTTCCTTTCTACAGACCTTAAAACTGCCCTGTACATGGCTGGCTCCGAGACTCCGCATCTGAAAATTTTTGAGGACGTCTTAAATATTTCCTTAGTGTCTTCGTGTACATGTTATGACACAAAGAAATTCATTAGGACATAGCATGAAACAGAGAAAGAGCCCAACCACTTGAAGGAGGCCACTGTTAACAGTTTCAGCGGTCAGTTCATTCTTGACAGCCCTTATGGTTAAATTCCAAAATGTAAGGTGCCCCGTTTTGACCTTCAGTGATCTGTCCCGTCCAGTGTCAGATTTAAGGAACCCCTACAGGCAGTTCATCTGGGCCCCCTTGGGCTTGGGAAAGGACCATGTTGGTGACGGGCACATCCTGAGCCATGTGCCCAGTCACCTCTGGCCACCCGGGACCTACGTGCTGCCTGCCCCAGCCCCCCTGCTCTATGCTCAGCCCCTCCACTCACTGCTCACCAAGGAGTCATTCCATTTTATACCGAGACCCTGCTCTTTATTTCTTTCCTTTTCTCTTTTCTTTTCCTCTTTCTAGCCCCTGAAATAGAAATCAGTGTAGTCCTGGTCCAGTTGACATTTCTGGGGTCTGTGCTCCTACTCCTAAAAGCTCAGACACTCACATTCCCACTGATGTCATCGTAAGAGAAATAAAAGTGTCGGGTCCATGGTAGATGATCCCTCAATATGTATTGAAATAATACTTAGTTTAAAAAAATGTACTATCCCACCTTAGGATAAGCCAGGGCGCCCGTAGGTGCACGTCAGGGCAGAGAAGCTGGCCAAAGATGCAGCTACCAACACAGAGAGAGCACGAGGGGTGTCACAGGTGTCCTCTGGAAGCTCACATCTGAAGACGGATTGCAGGGACATTCCTGTATTGACTTTCCCCTCAAAGCGGACAGTAAAACTTCAGATTTCACAAGGGCATAGAGCTATCTAAGGGATCCTTTTCCTCACTAAAGAGATCTGCTCTCTGGTATCTCTAAAAGCACCATCTGCCAGTGAGGGGAAAGCTCTGAGCTGCAATATTGATCTTGCCTCTTTGGGGAACAGTTTGATATTTGGGATTATAAATAACATTTTCATTTGCTCAGTTATTGTGTTCAGGCAGTGTTTGACGGCTGCGCCCAGGAATATCATTTTCTTATCAAATATAAAGATGTATACTTTCCCTGAGGTTTGAATTCCACATCCTAAAATAATATTGACACATATTAAAGAGTAAGATCTACTCTGAAATGTTAACAATTCACAAAGGATGTAAAAGTTTTCTCCCTTAGAATGAAATAGAGGATAATACGAGTTGACAATCGCAGTAACTGGGTAACATTTATTAAGCCCTAACTCTGAGTCAGGTTCAAGTATCTGATTTAAGTCCCAAAACAGCCCAATAAGGAAATACCACTATGTTACTATGACTCAGATGAGCAGGCCAAATCAAAGCAAGGTGCCCACCGCCATGTGACCCGTTAAGTGGCAGAGCTGGGATTGGAACCCAAGTGCACCGGCTCCAGAACTCGTACTCAGGAACCACTATGCTCTATGTTTACACCTACACGTGTACAGACTCCCTTACTATTATGCTAAAAATACCTTCAGTATTTCATTTCATATTTTTTTCTCTTCCTTGATCCTCATGAAAATCCTTTGAGGTGCACAGGACAAATATTATTATCTCCATTTTACAAGTTAAAAACCTAAGGCACAGAAATATTAAAGGATTTCCCCAATGTGACATTGGTAATTACCTGTAGATCAGGATTCAAATACAGATCACCTCACTAAAACTCATTTATCTCTTTGATTTGAGCAGCACAAAATTATTACTGCTATTGAAAGCAACTGTTGTTACATTTAAAAGATAAGCTAAGCTCGTCATGTCTCTGGATGGCTGAGCTGGTAAACAGAATGTATGTTGGAGGCCTAGCCAGCTCTTTGCTAGCAAGCTCTGGAAGAATGTTTTAAATGAGTTCCCAGAGAAGGGGGAAACAGTTGGGGCTTGTTCTTGTAGGGGACTGAGCTTGAGATATTTCCCCACAATCTAATTGTATTCCCTTAGAGAGCACCTGATTTCCCACGTGGAACTGAGTATCTGTGTTTTCAAGAGAAACAGCAAAGCTATCCCTCAAAACATGCTTTTCTAATGTCTTAGCTCTTAGTTTCTTTTTTTTTTTTTGTCCTTTTTGAGACAGGCCGCACCATGCTCAGCCAGTGAGCGCTGTGAACGCACCAGTCATCCCTATATAGGATCCGAACCCATGGCGGGAGTGCTGCTGCGCTCCCAGCGCCGCACTCTCCCGAGTGCGCCACGGGCTCGGCCCTTAGTTTCTTCTTTATATATGCATTTGGCTGTGGTGTAAAATTTTCGAGAATTCCATTTACTGTTCATTTTTGTTGTTCATTTTGAAAAGAAAAGAATCACCTCTGATATTTTCACCTCTGTGTTTCACTAAGTTTATGTCGATGGTGCAATTCTAGCCGTATTTTAAGACCTGCCTGCACAGACTCTCACTGTTATCACTGAATGCCAGTCTCAAGAAGGCATTTATTCCATACACCAAATCATGGGAATGGAATAATCTCTTTCCTTAATTTCTCAGCCCTGCCTGATTTTATCCAAATACAGTCCACACGTTTTTGCCTTTTGATGAGGTTTTCCTACTATATTAAGAACAGAAATAGAAAATGACCACTAAGATCTCCATCTTCCATACTATGCTTCACCTAAGGCAAGAAAGAGTGAGATAGTAACTAATATACTTAAAACAACCATCTCCTGCACAATCATAAACATTGTAGCATATGCTAGAGATGTTCAAACTCTGCATCCTTAATGTTTATTGACTGATGGGTGTTTTCTATTAATGTTCCCTCAGTGTCCCTGATTTGAGGATGCAGCCCAAGCTGCATAAGCAAATGATTGACCCAATACTCATGCTCAGTTTTCCACCTGATTTCTTTAGGGATTGATTCCATTTCATCAAGTTCTGTAGATTGATTATTCCAGTACTCTCTTATTAGGAAATCAACAATGACCGTTGTTTAACTGCTCTCAGTGGATTTTATGCATGATGAGCTGTGAGGTTTGACCAGTCGATTCAATTGACGTGGGTGATAGTTCCACCTTGAAATGACCTCTTATATACATATATTTCATATTATTTGGGGCCTGGACCAAAGCACCTTAAGTCAAAAGGCTGTGACTTTAAAAAATTCAATCTAAGAACAACAGGCCAGCTCATTCTCAGTCTTTACATCACTTGAAGTTGGAACATTGTGAAGTTTCATTGCTAAAGATATTGATTAAAACCTCCTTTTTAATAATCTAACCACATAATGTTTTGCACCAGTGGTGACGCACAAAGATAAATGTATTTATAACAAGACGTTGTAACATGCTTTGTGTACACAGGTGTAAGGGAAATTCCAGGTTCCGCTGGCTAAATCTGGGTTCTTGGGGTCGTGAACAAAGATTTGGGCAAGACTTGCCAGAGGTGAAAAACAAAGAGCAGTTTTATTTGGCAAGGCGAGGGTACACTCCAGAGAGCATGGAGTGGGCTAGAGCGAGAGTGGCTCAAGAGCCCCCATGGTTACATTCCCAGGGGTTTAAGTCCCCTTTGCTGGCTTCCTGCCATTTGTCATTGGTTAAGCCCTGAGTGTAGTCTCTGTCCTGGTGGTTAAAGTGATTGGTGCCCTAGCTGGTGGGAGCTCATTGGTGCAACCAAATGGTGCCCAACATGGGGGAGGGCCCCCTATGTGGAATTGTCTTTCTCTGCTGTGGCCACTTTCTCACATGTGCATGCTTAAATCCTCAGGGAACCAGTTGTTCCAGTGGTCCCACTTGCCAATAACCAGGTTTCTTCCTCCTGCTCTTGTCTCTATCTAGCTTCCTGCCTCTTTTTCCCCCTGAGAGACATGATCCCCATAAATCTTTATGGGCTATAGAGGGGCATTGGCCCTGCCTATTGGGGATTACAAAACTCTCACACTTCCTGATCTAAATGGGACAGCGGGGTTGGGGCAAATGGTTGTGGTCAGCTTAAGGCGTGTTAGTGGGTGAGCTGTTCAGGGTCATTTATAGGAAAAGGAGTTAAGGAATACAGGCCAGCATCTCTGGAAGTGGTTCATTCTGTTCTTCCTGGATGCATCATGGACACGTGCTCAGTTAAGGCTTTGGTCCTTGTACCTGCTCAGTAGGTCCAAGATGGTGTTAGTATTCATCATTGTCACCCCAGGAGGGTCACTGTGGCAGTCACCTTGAAGCTTTGTGCCCACGTGGGAATTCCTAAAGGGGTCTTAAGGTTAATCTGTAATTTAGTTTTTACAGTTAAGGTAAACAAGCCTTGGGGATAGGGTTTTGCAACTCAGTGTATATCTGTTCCCTGTTCCCCTCTTATCTCAGTTTATTTTATCAGGGCGGGCCATGGGATAATGATGTGCCCTAAGGGTCTCATGATGGAGGGGTAGAAAAGTAACAAAGTATCCTCTGCCGGAAAATGGAGTCAGTTTGTTTCATAGGCCTACCTTACTCTGTCTCAGGTGCACTTGTGTATATGTGCTCAAATTATACACAAAGTACCTTCTGTCCATTTGGGCAAAGAAACATACTCATAATTATGTTTTCCTTTAAAATGTACTGAATGAGAGTGTGCCTTCCTGTCTTTTCTTGTTTTATCCAAATCGTTCTCATTTGTAAAGATCCAATTTCATTTTTATCGACTCTAAAAAGACTCCCTAAATTATTCTTATGTTGATTAATTTATTCTTCCTCAAAATTATGACTCAATATCACACCATCCAGCACTCGATTATTGCCTATGGTGTTTCCATCCCCCTCCACCAAAAACAAAAAAAAAACCCAAAACCCCACCATTTTTAACCTACCTCCTGCATTATGTTTTAAGTTTGGGATGCTCCCGTGCGCCTCCCCACACCCCCTGTCTCTCTCATACTATTGATTTTCCCTCCTATTTGCAGAGGGCTGCGCTCCTAGCAGATGTTAATTAAATTCTGTATGTGTGATTACTCGGCCTCTTTTAACTTGAAAAGGGGAAGGCAGTGTCAAAGAACAGAGGGAGAAGCATTCAGAGGTTCAGGAGTCACTCTCCATCTTTCCATATTTGGGTTCCATCCCTCAGAATGTGCTGTCATTTTCCTCTTTCGGAAGCTCTCGGAAACAACAGAGACCTGTCATTTCTGCATCCCCCAGACTGGCACCTTAGAAATTGGATCCAGTCTTGCCAACTGCAATTTCTGACTTGTCTGACATTGACATGTGAGCACCCTGGAGCAGGCGCATTGGCTCGGGCTGTGGAGGAGGGCATGAGTCCATGGTGCTCCATAAATAACAATGTGTGCAGTGTGCAGAGAGACCAGGTTGGCCAACGGGCGGATGGCTTTGTAGTATTTCATCTCTGATGACACTAACTTGAAGAGGCAATGTCTGCATGTGTATGCATCCACATAGGCTAGTGTGTGAAAGCAGATGGTGTGCTTTTCTTCTAGCTGTACTAGAGTGACTGGCACTGTGCATTTCCTCCTGGCATAAATACTGTAAACCTGGAACAGTGTGCAAGGCAGCTGTTTTAGGGCGTTGACCAATAGGCAGCACAGAACCATAATCCTTGAGAGAAAGGAAAGGAAACATGGGAGGTGAGGCTCAGATTGCCCCAGCTCTCTTCCTGGGACACTTTCCTGCAGACTTCCAGCAGAACTGTAGCCTCATTGACCTGAGGAGGAGACTGAAATTATGGCTTCAGAAGCAGTGGAAATTGTGGAGCAGGGTACCAGAGAAGAAACTGGGCAGATGAGTTCCAGAAGTCTTGGTGAAGACTCATTGCAGGCTCCCGGCTGAAGGCTGCCCATGCATAGGGCAAGAGTGCACAGGGCCTGGCAGTGATCAGGCGGCAGAGCCGGGAATGAGTGGAGGCATCTGAGGTCATGCACTGCTGGGAGAAGTTGGAGTTCCAGCTTAGCCAGAATAGAGAGACCACACTGAGCATCTCAGCATGGCACTCAGTTGAAACTTCAGAAGAGTCCACACCTTAGAAGTAAAAGCCATATTATGAATAAGGGTCTCACTTTAGGCCATAACTAAGTTCATATCGAACAAAGAAGGAAAAAATCAAGCCTGGTATGACTGAAATGATCCACTGGTAATTTCCCTGCTGCCAGAACAAAACTCAACACACCTTTAAGTTAAAGAGACATTATCTAGAACCCCTAAAACATTTTATTCAAAATATCCAGCATAAAATTTTTAAAAAAAATCTTGAATTGCAAAGAAACACATATGTGACTGATAATAAAGGAAAAAAGCATTCGATAGAGACAGGCCCTGAGATGACAATGACCTTGATGTCGGAATTTTCAGATAAGAATCTTAAAGCAGTTGCTATAAATATATCCAAAGAATTAAAGGAATACATGACCATAATGAGGGAAACAAGGGAGATTTGCAACAAAGAAATAAAAACTATTAAAAATAAAATTCTAGAACTGAAAATGTGTTAAATAATAAAAAACATAGTAGATGAGCTTAACAATAGATTGAGACTGGCAGAAGAAATGCTAGTCAAGGGGAAGGCAGATCAATAGGGTTGTCTAACCTGAAGAACAGAGACAGAGAAAGGAAAAATATGATAAACTATCTCGGTGACCAATGAGACAATATTCAGGTCGCCAAAAATACATGTAATTTAAGTCTCAAAAGGACAGAAAAGAGGAAAGAGAGAAATGAAGGACACCAGAAATAGTAGATACACAAGTAAATAGAAAATACTATGTGTCTTTGTCTCTTAATTTCTCAAAATATACCTGACTACAAAATGTTTGACCATAAAAGCATAGAAAGTAGGGGACCAAGTGGAATTAAATTGCCGTCAATTTCTTAAGTTTATGCAAATTGGTATAATATTGACTTACTATAGACGATGACAAAGTAAAATGCACACTGTACTCCCTAGAGGAACAAATTTTAAAAAATCATACAAAGAGGCATATCTAAAAAGCCAATAAAGGAATAGAAAATGGAACACAAATATTATTTGATTTGCCCCAAAGGAAGTAGAAAAGGAGTAATAGAGAAATAATGAGTAAACAGGACACATAGAAATATCCCAGTATACTAAACTTTAAACCAAACTTATCAATAATTATATTGAATCCAAATGGATTAAACACCTCCAATGAAATATAGAGATTATCAGGTTTGAATTTTTAGAAAATCAGGCCCAAACTGTATATGATCTACAAGGGAGTAGATCGATCTTTAAGTACAAAGACACAGATAGGTTGAAAAGGAAAGCAGCTATGGCTATATTAATATTAGACAAGGTCGACTTCAAGCAGGGAATATTGTCAAAAACAAAAAGAGATATTTGATAATAGTTAAATGGCTAACTCATAAGAAAGACAAAAATAATAAGTATGTATCTATACAGTAACAGAGCTTTGAAATACATGAAGCAAAAAGCTGACAGAACTAGATAAATTCACAAATAGTTGGAGATTTTAACATCCCTCCCTCAGTAATTAATAGAACAAACAGACATCATTTCAGTAAGTATATAGAAGATTTAAAGTACACTATTATCTTGTCTAATTGACATTTATAGAACACGAGTCCATAGTTGCAGAATGCACGTTCTTTTAAAGTGCAAGCAGAACTCACTATGTGGATTCATACTAAGTCTGAAAAAAAAACCAAACGATTAAGTCTTACAGAGTATGTCCTTTAACCACAAGACAAAGTAGAAATCAAAAACAATAAGATATTTAGAAAAAGCACAAAATGTTTGGAAAATAAACAATACTCTCTTAACCCGAGGCTAAAAGAAAGTACAGGAGTAAGTTAATACATATTTTAAGCTAAATGTTAATAAAAACACAATATAACAAAGCTTTTGGGATGCAGCTAAAGTAATGCTTGGTGAGAAATTTGCAGTTTTAAATGTTTATATTGTGCCTCTTTAGCAAATGGTGCTGGGAGAACTAGATATCAATATACAAGAGAATGAAACTAGACCCATACCTTTCACCATACACTAAAGTCAACTCAAAATGGATTAAAGAATTAAATATACACCCTGAAACAATAAAACTTCTTAAAGAAAACATAAGAGAAACACTTCAGGAAATAGGTCTGGGCACAGACTTCATGAATAAGACCCCAAAAGCACGGGCAACCAAAGGAAAAATAAACAAATGGGATTATATCAAACTAAAGAGCTTCTGCACAGCAAAAGAAACAATTAACAGAGTTAAAAGACAACCAACAGAGTGGGAGAAAATATTTGCAAAATATACATCTGACAAAGGATTAATATCCAGAATATACAAGGAACTCAAACAACTTTACAAGAAAAAAACAAGCAACCCAATTAAAAAATGGGCAAAAGAGCTAAGTAGGCAATGGCCAACAGACATATGAAAAGATGCTCAACATCACTCAGCATCCGGGAAATGCAAATCAAAACTACACTGAGATACCATCTCACCCCAATTAGGATGGCTAAAATCCAAAAGACTCTGAACGATAAATGCTGGCGAGTTTGTTGCGGAGAAAAAGGAACTTTCATACATTGTTGGTGGGAC
>NW_007728560.1:320781-396560 GCF_000696425.1 Galeopterus variegatus
TACAACTCCTTGAAGTTGATATGACAAGCAAACAGAAAGGACATTGTTGGGTGGGAGGGGGGTGAGGGAGGAGGGAGGGGCGTTTCGGTAACGGGCCACAATAATCAACCTCATCGTATATCAACAAAATAAAATTAAGAAAAAACATAAAAAAATAAAGGTACACTGAATTGTACACTTAAAAAAAATAAAAATAAATGTTTATATTGGGGGGAAAAGGGTAAAAAATCAATGACCTAAATTTTCTCTTCAAGAAGTCAGATAAAGAAATGAAAACCAACCTGAAATAAGTAGAAAAAAGGAATTTATTAAAGAAAACAAGAAGGAAAGCAGAGCAATGGTTGCTTATGAGAGAGTGGGGATGAAACTGACTTTGAAGAAGAAGTAAAAGAAATTTGGGGGATGATGAAAATACCCTATATTTTAACTGGAATGTATACAATCGAGTGTATGCACCCAAAAATGACTGTGCACATTTGCAAAAGTCATTGAGATGTTCAGTGAAGATCTGTGCATTTCACTGTGTCTACATTTCTCCTCAGTGGAAAGGAAGGGGTGTGTCTTGGCATGTGCCTCTATTCTTTAAGTCCATTAATTATAAAACTGCAAGGCCCAGGTCCCACTGTATAGCTATGAATAGGATTGTCCTGAGATTCATAGATGTGAATTTGGGGACCAAAAGGTGTTAAAAACTCACAGTGAAGCTGACATAATCATAATCTTTTTTCTGTTACCATCTCAGATTATGACAAATTTTTGGTGTTCATCAGGTAAATAGCTTGGTGAGAAGTGTCCTTTCTCTCTTTCAACATGCTAGCAAGAGGCTATCTTCTGGTTTTGTGCTTCAAAGACAAGCATCCTATTCATTTTTTAGAAATCAAATCTAACTTCCTTTAGCAAAGAACCTTTAATTTGATAGAGAATGAAAAATATCAATTAACCTGTTAATTAACCCAGAAAAACTATTAGCCCGGGGAGATAATCAAATTGCTTTTTAAAAGATTACCTGACAGTAGAGAAACCGCACAAAAGAATTACTTCTACAAACATCCTTTCTCTCTCAGATATTTGAGAGAACGTCAATATCAAAGAATCCTGATTCTTTCATAAGTGTCTTCTTTAGCTTTTGTAAAAACCATACTTTAAAGCTCGAGGATTTTGCTCTGTGTTTGTGGGAAGGCAGGGTGCTTGGGCGTGATTCCAGGTATCAGCCTACTGCTCACAGCCTTTCGTGCCTCCTGAGAATGTGTTGAGCGCCATGGGGCCGACCCCCAGACACATTCATTTATAACTATATGCATACACTTGCAATTTTGCATATGATTTCAGGAGGTTTACAGACCCCTAGAATTTTTTCTCAGATCCCCTAGACAACCTAGTCTCAAATTGAAGCCGTAGTTCTCATTTTTTCATGCAATCTCCTCTAACAGGAACACAGGCTGGTTTGCCGAGTTGACACGGGAGTGTGGGCAGGTCGTGGGAGGGTGGGTGGCTGCACTCGCTTGGGGCGGGGTGACAGTTCATGGTCGGCAGCGCGCTGATCTCACAAGCCTTCGACCAAGGCACCGTTGTCCTCACTTTCTGCCTGTGAATTTAAGCAGGAGATAAATGGATTTCCTTCCTTTTTCTGATCTTGTGTGGCAACTATAGAAAAACCGGTGTTTCTACCTAGTTAGAAGAAATGCCTTTACCAAAGATGAATTCAGACAGCTTTATTTAAGGGAAAAATGTCTTGTCTGTCTCTAAATGCAGTCTTCCCTGGTGGCTTATACCTGGCAAAAAGAAAGATTAGTCTCTCAACTGAAAGAAGTCTATGTCAGGATGAAAGAAGGGAGAGAAATTAAAAGAGAGAGAGAAGGCAAGGAGAGGCAGAATAAGAAGCAAAGTGCTGGGCGGGGGCGGGGAAGGCTGAGGGAAAGTATTGCCTGGGGGTAAGTCGGTTAGTACATTGGTTCTAAAATTCTCCAAAGCTCGGACATTTAAAGAACTACACCCAGGAATGTAGAGAGGCAATGTGGGGCACGTGGACATGCACAAGGGGCTTCCCTGGTTCCAACACTTACTGTGTTTTGCACAGTAAGTGAGAAAATATTCATGACAGTCTGGCTTACTGCAGGAGTGCTGTTACTTAGTTTCTCTTCCCTTAACAATGAAGTCAGAGTAGACAGGGTCTTTCAGCAGCCGGGGAGATGTCGTCAGAGAAAGGTGTTAAGGTATCTGCCCCGATGAGCAGACAAATGTTCCACAAGAGCTGTGCATTCCACAGGAAAAGCTACAGATGGTGTGGGAGATGGTGAGCTCTAGGGATGATGGAAGAACAGGCACACAAGAAACGACTAAGGCATGAGCCAGGAAGGAGCTGATCACCCTGCAGGCAGTCAACCAGAAGTGCAGGTCTCATGGGAGATGCAACAGAGACAGTGTGGTTCAAATGAGATGGAGAACACCTTGCGGAATGACATATGTGTAAGCCAAAGCCTGCAATGTACAGTCTAGCTTTAGCCTACTGGAGTGTAGGGACTGATTCTTGGGTAAACATAAAGATGCCCCGTGAATGGCTCCTAATGGTTGTAGTAACAGGGAGAGAATTTTTATCTACTGCAGTTAAGATGAAAATCAGTGCCCCACAATATCACGTGTGTGTGTGTGTGTGTGTGTGTGTGTGTGTGTGTGGTGGAAGTGGAGGAAGAATGTGTGAGATAAAGGTAACGCTCCATACAATTCCTTCTGTTCAATGGTGAACCGGCACTGCAGATAGAGACCTGGGAGTCATCTTCCTAGGCAGAGAGGGCATTTGATTGCTCATATTTAGAATTGCTGGGCTATTGTATTAACAAAAAGGTGACTGAACCTTAGTCAGATCTATTATTGTTTAAATTCTCCACAGACAATATACTTTCTTATTTCCTGTCCCTGGGCAGACTGATTCCACCACAAACCCCACCCCACTCTCATTTTTATCAATAGCAACTGAACAAATTGCATTGAAACTATTCCCAATTGATTTTTACTATGTGACCAAAGCAGGAGACTTACTGGCATTCATGGATTATGACACATTAAGAAAACAAAAATTACATGAAAAACTTAGACTTATGCCTGGAGAATGTCAAAACTAGTTGGAAAGGTAAGACTAACCTATCTAAAGTAAGAATGGATGGTTTTAACCAGTTTCATTGCTCCATGTGCAGAGTCAATAGAAAATACAGTCAAAATCGTCCTTGAGACCCAATCTTCCCTGGCATGTAAATAGAAAACCTTGTGGGAAGAGGCTGCCTAGTACCTCATCTAAAAGTTTTCCCTTCAGGAAGAGGTTGGGCAATGGGTACAAAATTACAATTAGGAGGAAAAAGCTCTGGTGTTCTGTTGCACAGCTGGGTGACTATGGTTAAGTTCTGTAGATTACACAATAGCTAGAGGAGAGGCTTTTGAATGTTTTTTGCCGCAAAGAAAGGATAAATGCATAAGGTGACTGATATATTCACCACACTAACCCCATTATAACACAAATGTGCGATGATATATGCACTTGCTGTTTTCCAAACAGTCCCCCATTATGGTCTTTTTGTGGAGGTCTGTACAAATGTGGTACACTATAAATACAAAGATAATAATTTACACGGCCCATTAGAGTTGTCAAAGAGTTTTGTGCTCTTTCACATAATTAAAGTTCCCTAAGGTGCTGAAAAGTGGCCTTTTCAAGGAGTGTGAGATGTACAGTTTGTTTACATACATTTGCATTGAGTTCAAGTAACCCTAAACCTCATTATGCATCATATATTTACTAATGAAGGGCCCAAGAATATTCAAGCCAAAACATGACATGTATAAAATCAATAACAAAGTTTTCCACCTATGCAATATTTTGTGGTGGGATGAAGAGGCTCACTCCAAGTCAGCACACAGCATTCTTTGGTGTCATGTGTAATTAAGAACAGCTTCAGTCACAAATACTTGCATTTAATCCTAGATCGACATCTAATTAGATGTTACTTTGGACAAGTTATTTATCTCTCTAAGCCTACTTGCTCTTAAAAAATGGGAAATAATAAAATCTGTCTAGTTTTATTATTACCTAATAATAATGATTGTCATTATTATTATTATTATTATTATTATCATCTAATATTAATCTTATCTTTATTGTGAAGATAAAAAATATATTATTGAAAGGTTAGCATAGTGCTTGGTAGAGTGAGGATGGCCCAAATTGGTGGATTTGATGATGGTGGTGATGATGGTGTTGACGATGATGGTGGTGATGATGTGACAATGTGATGGTGATGGTGATGATGATAACGATGGTGATGATGTGATGATGGTGATGGTGATGGTAAGACTGATAATGATGGTGATGGTGATGGTGGTGGTGATGATGATGGTGGTGATGGTGATGTGATGATGGTGATGATGTTGGTGATGGTGATGGTGATGGTGATGGTGGTGGTGATGATGATGGTGGTGATGATCATGCATCAAAACATCAGACTGTACCCCATAAGTATGTGTAATTGCAATGTGTCAACTAAATTTTTTTGTTTTCCCTTTTGTTTAAAAGAATTTTAATCTGCTAGAATTAAAATAAAATGTAAATAAGTATAAAATTATTTAAAATCTCTAGCAAGAAGACAGATTGGCAGATCACGTAGGGAGAATTGGGGGAACATGGCATGAAGGGGTGGTCTGGAGTAACCAGTAAGGTAAGGTTAAACATTCTATGCAAAGTATATAAAATAATTTCAAGGCAGAAGGGAGTGAATAACAAAGTACTATCAGCATCATTTTTTGAATAACCATTCTCTGCCAAGAAAAAAACAAGTCTCATTTTTCTATGCAAATGAGTTGACTGTGGAAAGAAAAGGAACTGTCAAGACAGCTCTCCTTTTCCTAAGGGGTGTTAATGAGCCACTTCATACCCTTGGTCTCATGGATAACTGGAGTAGACCGGAATAAGCAAAAGCAAGTGCAGGAGAGACAGAAAACCAGGACAGCCAGCCCACCTTCAGGCAATAGCATATAAAGAAAGTCCTTGTAGCCAGAAAGGAACTCAAATTATTTAAATAATGCTTGATGCGTTCTACCTACACACTAACCTATGTGTTAATATTTGTTTAATTCTTGCCTTTGCCTACCATTTGAAAGTTAGAAGTGATTTGATTGATTAGAAATTATTTCAGGTATTATTATTCAGAAATATTTGCAAATTTATAGAAATGTATATATGTGTCTGACTAAACTTACATGCTATAAAGCATAGTGATAAAAATGATGACTATGTGATAATGATGAAGATAACGTGCTCTCTAGAAAGAAGAACAATACTCCAGGTATTTTAAATATGTTAACACATTTATTCATTACAATTATCCTTCACAGTGGCTATTTTTATCCCCTTTCTATAAATGAAGGAACGGGGGTTAGAGAGGTTAAGGAAATTATGCAACATGATAGCATTTTTGCTTTGAGTTATGCCCAGTCTACCTATGTGCCATTAAGGCTGTATCTTTGCCCTGACTTCTTTCGAAGTTGAAGATTTCTTTTAAATTGTTTGCTTTTTGCTATTACAAAGCCAAATCTAAAGAATCTCATTCTAATTATATGTATTATAGGTGTAATGAGAGGTAGGTTTATTTTGTTTACTTAGGGTTTAGTTTGCAACTGAAAATCCATGAAGTGATGGCAAATGGCATGTAGCCCATCACAAATTTTGATGGAAGAAAATGTGGCTGTAGTGAGCTTCTAAGACAGACCAGAGAGGCGAGGCTTGAGTTCTGGAGCTGTGGATGCACAATGTTAGTTACCTAAGATGCTCCCTTTGGCCATTCTGTGTGTGGGGTGGGGGGGTGGGGGGTGGAGAAGGGGGGTGGATACTTGATGTAGTGACTGCACCAAGAAGATGCATGGGGCTTGGCTCGATGAGTATTAGCACTGAGGGCTAGATGACTTAAGAGCAGGGAGGACTGGGAAAAGCAGTCACATTTTCACCAGGTTAGGCATTAAAACAAAAATATAAGCTTCGGTGAGAGAATGAATACACATCGCACATTTTACTGAGTGTGGGAGCTGGAGAGCATCTGAGGTCAGGTTGTACCGAAAGATTCAAAGGTAGGAAAATGAGTCTGTTGAAAGCTAATGAGAAAGGAATAAATGTGGGAGGAATGCATTATTAAGGAAAAGGAAATGGGTAATTGCAAACCTAGAGAAAAGGAGAGAAATTAAGAGAACCATATGGACAAAAAAATTAAAGCTGTGTGAAAATTTCTGATAATACCAACAAAGGAGTAAAGACCTATGCTAGGAGTTTGCTTAGGACACATGGTCTGCTCACATGGAGAGTGAGGGTGTTTGTCGGTGGAGTTTGTCAGTAGAATCAAAAGGAAGGCGGAGGGGAGTGACTGGCTGGGGGAATGACTGCAGTCTGAGGTGGTGGGCACGCTGACGGTATTGATCTGATTGTCACCTCTTGGGCACGGGTGCTGATGGTCAGCTCTGTGCCCCATGAATATGTATAATCAATAAAAAAAAATCTAAAAGTGAAAACTATGAAAAAAGAAGACTGTTCAAGCACTTAAATCAGGAGTCAAAAAAACAAATTAAAGACTGCACAGTAGCGTAATGAAAAGGAAGTCTCTTTACTGCAGCCTTCTGGCAGCACTAAAATAGGAACACTTTTCATCTCAGAAACAGGAAAAAAAAAAAAGGGAAGGAAGGAAGAGATGAAGGTCACATTCTGGAAATGGAAATCCACTCTCCTAGGGGCAGTGTGAAATGTTAAAAGGTTCTGTGTGATGCCGGAGCAGATAGTTGGACAATGGGCACTTGAAAGCTGACAAGGCAGGAGGTTTAGTGAATTATGCCCCAGATGAGTGGAGAGGAAGAGCCAGTGAAATGTGAAATGTGGAGAATGTGAGCACTCCCAGCACGTGGAAGGGAAGGCAGAGGACAGAGGTGCTCCTCTGAGTGCTGGGGTGCAGGCTGAGCAGGCAGGACCTTGAACCAGGCAGGTCTGGGGGAGGCCAGGGCATCCCACCTTTCACCTGCTCCTGCCCTATGGGAAAAGCAGGGCCCCCTCCCCATTTTTCTTTCTTTCTGGCATCATCCTGCTCTCCCTGACTAGAACACAGTTGGTCAATCCCATCACAGAAGAGAAAATAGATGTTTCCCTAATTTGTATGCCATGGCGCTTGGACATTCTTTGATTTTGCAATGCATTTGCACTTAAAAGACAACATTACTTAGTAAACTCTTAAAATATTATGAAAAAAATGATAGTCAAATGAATGAGAAGACTGTGTTTCTATGTCCAATAAATGCTTTCTGTGTTATTTTATTCATCTCTCCTAACTTCTCCATGTTTGTTTCACGACCTGCGAGAAATAGAAATAATAATATCTGTTCTCTTTACCAGTTTTCCTAAGGACCACATGAGAACACACGGTGAAAGCATGAAATGCTTTACAACCTACAGTGTTATTTTTGTAAGGATCAAGCAAAACTGCAAATGCATCTGAAATCTCTGAATTGATAAAAGAAAGATATATTGTGCTGTAGACTCAAACATGGTATGATTAAAGTCTGACGACATGAAGAGAAATCATTTCCTGATGAATTATGAGACCCAATTTATGTAATAAATTATTGAACTGGTTTTTAAAATAGTCCAATAGTGGTTATAATTTATCTTGATTAGTAGAAAGGTTTCATAAACTATAGTATGCAAGATATCGATCCATTTAATAAGCACACTGGGCAGGAGCACCCTGTGAAAGTCAGATGCCCCTTTGCTCTGTGGAGGGAGGGAGGCTCAATGACTTGCTGTCCATTGTCACAGTGGTAGAATGGCGTAAGAGCTGGATGCTATCATGGAAAACTGTCAGTCTGCATGACTGGTGCACAGAAACAAAGCACAGCATTTGAAAACACATTTCCTGCAAAGATCTTAAAAGAGTTTTTGAACCACAGCTCACCCACACACCTACATCCTCCAAATTAGAAACCAAATCATTACAGAATTTTGGTTCGCCTCCCAGTGGCTCTGCCCTCCCTTGCTCTTACATGTATCCAGTTTTCTATCTGCTCAGGAGATAACCAAATCAGAGAATGAAACTGAGATGCTATTGCATTGTGGTAAGTCACCTTTTACAGCTATCACTGGAAGGAAGAGAAATTTATTTATTTATTTTTTCGTTAAATTTTTATTTTGTCAATATACAATGTATATGATTATTATGGCCCATCACCGACACCTCCCTCCCTCCTCCCTCTCTCCCCTCCCCCCCAAGAATGTCCTTTCCATTTGCTTGTTGTAAGTGCTCTCATTGCTATCTGATTTGAAAAGGAACATTCAGGATTCCAGGGAAGGGAAGGGAGTCTCCAGCTACATAGGGCTTTGAGGGAACTGGAGAGGAAATGAAGATTTCCCAGGCCCAAAGTATTGCCCACCCCTGCCCTCTGACCTCAGAGTTCTTTTCCATAGGTACACTGCTGGATTCTAAATAAGGCATATATCCTGGTGGGTAGGAACTGTGCAGTCAGACCAATGAGGACTCAAGTCTCTGGCCAGCCACTTACTGGTTGTTCAATCTTAGGCAAGTTATTTAACCTCTCTAAGCCTGAATTTCCCAATTTGTAAAATAAGGTGAACAGTAGAACTTACCCCCTACGGTTATTGTGAGAGTTGAGATGAAGGTCCGTGTTGCATGCAACATGGTATGCACAACAATCATCATCACCAGCATCATCCTCATCTTTAGAGAAAGAGACTGGCAGGGGAAGTAAGACCAGCAGTTGGGTAACAACCTTCCAGGCCCAACTAAGCAGACACACCCAGTTATTACCCCCAAGTTTTTGGTAACCAAACTCATGTGCTAATAATTATATCACATCCAAGAAAGGAGTTGTCCATGCCCTGATGACAGAGAAATTTTGAAAGCCAGAAAGACAGTGGATGTTGAATAAATTGTCCTTTATTCTGCAGGATGACTTCTGTACATACCTGCAGCTACAGTATTTGGAGCAAGCTAATGCTTTGGCCTGACAGAAAGAGGTTTTCTTTCTGCTGCCTGCTGTGCTGCAGAGGCTGTCATATGGGGGTCCCATGCTGCGCATTCTCTCTATGCCTGATGACACCTTAATCATGATCAGAGAAGATGGAGCTATTTATTTTTGGTCCCTGCAGCTGAAGTTGAAAAGAAGAAAGCGGGTTTTTGTATGTGATTTTCATTTGATAAGGATGCTGAGTGCTACAGTTTGATTTTATTTGCTATTTTAAACTGCTCCTTAAGTGGCGTGATTACATAAATTGTGTCCTTGAATATAATATATTCATGTTGGATTTCGCTAGTCTATGGAATGCAAATAAAATATGATCTCTGTATGTCGTACAGACAATGCTTCATTTTGCTTCTAAAATCAGATGGAGTGATGAATTACACATGATTCTATCATGTAATTTATCATATGTCTTAATGAAGGATAAATGGAAAAGAATTTTCCTTTCATTTCCCCTGTTAATGGTTATATCAGTTTAGGTAGCTATGCTAGGGTTTCTCTTTAGAGAACTTACTAAATCACATAAGTACTAAATTCTGAAGGCAAAAAGCATTTGGCAAGTACTCTTGGGAATAACAATGAGAAGGTTGTTCCTGATTAACACTTGCTAACCCCAACTCAAGCATTTAATATATCAAGGTTTTGTGCATTTCAAATGTCAGCCTGAGGTTCCGGTGAGACGTCAGGAAATGTTCAAGCCCAGGACCGCCACCCTTAGTTCCTTCTCAGCCTCACTTCGGGGAGGTCCAATATTGTTAGAAAATGCCAGGCTTAAGAATAAGAGCATAGAATATTCCTCTGGGTCCTTTAGCAGAAGGTGACAGCCTGCAGCCCAGAAGTGGGCCCTTGCCGGAACCCAGCCTGAGGATATTCTCACCTGTTGCAATGGGTCTTCTCCATCTACCCCTCCTCCTATCACACCTTTTCTGTCAGCATCTTCCCATCCGCCCTCTGAGATTACATTCCTCTCCTGAGGTGGACCCATTCTGTCCTCTGAAGGCAGTTCTCTGACTAAGAATACTTGGATTCCATGCCCAGAACTAGTGGGGATGCCCTCAAATAAGATGCAAGGTAACGATTTCTACTATTTGCATAAGAAAGTCATGCATGGATGGATGGCTTGTGATGTTCAATGACATAAATGGCATAGCTGCAATGGCCTTGTCTGGCAGCTCTTGGTCAGAGATCCTTGACATCCACCCAATCTATTTGTTTTCTTGAATCTTAGTTTTTCTTCTCCTTTGTTCCCCAAAACAAATATCCAAAGGCAAACCACTTGCCATCATTTCTGGTTGTCATTTCATAATGCAGTCACTTTAAAGACAGAAAAGCCAAGGGCATCCCTGGAAACTATGTGTGTCATAGGGCAGCAAATGCAGGTTAGGACAGTGAACTGAGGTTGGGGCATAAACCGCGGCAGGAGCTGCCCCCTCTTTGTACCTCTCCACATGACTCCTCTGGCTTCCAAGTGAATTCACATCGTGTTTTAGTGAAATGCAATAAAACAATTAACTCGATGTTTAATTGCTTTAATACGTATCATGTTTTATCCCTGTAACAGTACAGTTTCTGTTTTTTTCATACCCGCTTGAGAGATGAGAAAATGGAGATTCAGCAAGATTTATGCCACCCACCAAAAATCACACACTAATTAATTCATCTCAGAACTTGAACAGTAATCAAGATTCAGTGGGAAAAAAGTGCACCGGGGAGGTAGACTTTGCTACGGGAATGTGTGCATTTTACCTATTAGTTAAGGGGTATTTTGTTTGTTTGTTTTGCTATTTGTTTTTAAATCATGCTCCACTAGATATAGCAAAAGCAACAAATACATGGCATAGAACAATACAAATGAATAAAATCATACTCGTGTATTTTAACCTAAATTAGCAAATAATCAATAAAAATGTAAAAAGGTGTCTAATGGTGCTGGTTTCCTCAAAACATCTAGAACGGGGCCACATAGTTTGGAAAAATACAGACTGTTCTGCTGTAACAAAATGTGTGCACTCCTAAAAACTCACTACATCATACAAAGCCAGTCAATAAAAATGACAGTGATTATGGGAGAAATGGGGTTGTGGACAAAACATTCAAATACTTTGCCAGTGACACATGAGGAAGTGATGGAAACCTAATGAAAAATGGTAGCATAGTTTCAGACGTGAAATGGTTAAGAAATACATAGAAACTACAATGTATATGGGACTTTACTCTGAAATGGACCTGGAGGTTGTTGGAGATGTGGGCACCGGGGAGGTTGCCAGTGACTGTGAGAAGAAGGGCATCTGAGGGCAGGTGACGGCTGTAATGCCAGCGACCGTGTGTGTGGCTCCTCACACGCAGCCAGGAGGGAGTGGCAGAGTGTGACCGTGTGTGGCGTGTCTTGTGCTGTCCCGCAGGCTCGGTTCATCAGCTGTGGTGCCATTTTCCGCATTCTCTTCATGTTCCTCGCTGGTGAAATCACACATCCGCAAACACAAAATTAACGTTATACTCAAATTCTGCTCTGATGCATCAGTTACGTCAAAACGAAGTTGCGTCTTCAAAGCAATCATTTTTGCAGACCTGAAGGCACTGAGATCCTCCCTCTGAGGGGCTTACCATCTTGTTCAGAATAAAATATAGACAAACAAGAACGACTGAATTACTAAGTGTCAAACTGCACAGGCGGGTGTTTCAGAAAGGGAGGGGTCCATGGGACAGTCGAAGTTTTCTTGCAGGCAGCAGTTCTAGAAGAGATGATCTAAGCAAAGGCAGAGAGGCAGAGATAAATGAGATGGGAGAAAGGAGGAGGGGGCAGACTTGCTCAGGGTAACTGAGAGGTAGGTTTGAGCAGGTGCTGGAGCAGTCACCATAAACACTGCCCAGCTCAGGATGGCGGAGCGTGTTTAAAAGTTTGGGCATAAGGCAGGTGTGTGGCACCAATGGATGGAGTGAATACTTATGGATTCATTCCTTCATTCTGTACCTTACACTCCACCCTGTTCATTTCTCATTCTATGATATTTATGGAGTTCCTGCTACACGCCAGACGTGGCTCACACCTGAGGACAGAGCCGTGAACAGGAGATACAGTATCTGGTCTAAGACAAGCAACCCCCAAATAAGGAAATAGTCAGACTGACCTCAAGTAGAAACAAGGGCTTGCAGGCCAGTGAGGCAGAATGAGGGGGAGGGGTGATGGGTTTGTGGAGGAAGGGGCTACTGCAGAGAGGGGGCCAGAGAAGACTTCTCTAAGGAGTCAGCCTTTGAATGCCCTTGCGGCCAAAGAGGAGTGGGAAACAGGGCTGGAAAAGTCAGTCCCGGGCAGAGGAAACAACAAAAGGAAGATGCTGAGATGTCTAGGGGTGGCCCCAAAGTCTGTGTGGACAGAGGGTGGGGAGGGGGAGAGAGAGAGGGCAATGATGTGACCAGATGTTGGACAAGTAGGGACCACACTCCCTAGGGATGAGGTCCATGGAGAAGGGTTAGGGTTCCATTCTAAGTCCATGAAAAGTCCCTGGATCATTTTTGAGCAGGACTGTGTCATGATCTGATTTACATTTTTTAAAAGATTATTCTGTTTATGTGTGGAGAGTCGTCTCTGGGGATAAAAGTGGAATTGCAAAGATGAGGGATAGGAGCTGCAATGGTGGCTTGGATCTGGGCAGCAGATGTACGAGTGAGCACAGTCACAGAAAGGAGAGAGGGAGATGGGAAGGCAAGGGAAGGGGGAGGGAGGAGAAAGTCGGATTCAGTAGGGTTTGAAGTTAAAGCCTGCAGAGCGCACTGATAGACTGGATGTGAACTGGGAGGCAGGTGGAAATTGAGGATAACTTAAGCTCTGTACCCTTGCCCAGACCTGAGTGGATGAGACCTGAGTTACTCAGATACAGATGACACTGAGAGGTTGTGCCCCTCACAGATGCATATGCTGAAGTGCTAACTGATTACCAGGACCTCAGTGTGACTTTCTGCAAATTGGGCCCTTAAAAGGCAATCAGATTAAAATGAGGCCAGAAGGGGGGACTTTCCAGTATGACTGACGTCCTTATAAGAAGAGGAAGTGTGGACACACCATGAGACACCAGGAATGCACCTGCACAGAGGGACAACCCTGTGAGGACTCAGGAAGAATGTGGCTGTCTACACACCAAGGAAGGAGGCCTCAGAAGAACCAGCCCTGCTGGCACCTCGATCTTGGACTTCCAGCCTCCAGAACTGTGAGAAATAGACTTCTGTTGGTTAAGCCACCCAGTCTGTGGTATTTCTTATGGCAGCCCTAGCAAACTCATATGAGTAGGTCTGGAACAGAGAGAGGAAAATTAAGTGCTCTTTTTCAAATATGTTAAAAAATTGTCAAGTGAAGCTGCAAGAAAAAATAGACTATAGATTCAGCTTACAAAAAAGACCCAATCAGGGCAAGTCATTCTGTTGGGGATAAAAGCAATATTTGCAGTCAATAACACAGCTTTTCTGATTTGAGACTAAATGTCTTTCAGTTATACATATTTTCTTGGAGCGCAACTTATTTCTTAAGATATCCTGTTGCTTAACTGTATTTTTTATCTGCTGATACTGACTGGCTAATGTCAGTGCAGCAAAGAGAAATAGTGGATTATGAAAGTTTCTGTTTGCGTAGGTTACAATAGTGGGGAAAATTTTCCCTTAAGTAGTCTAGTACAAGAATCTGTTCACCCCTGAGGAGGAATATTGCCCTGAATTATGGTGTTATTGACTACGATACTTCATTTCTATAAAATCTTTGTTTCCAATTTCAGAAGGAGTCAGGCAAACACAAGGACTTGCTTAGGAAAATAATCATGATGTTGAAAACCAAAGGAAAGTCTAGAATAAGAGACCCATCCCTCCGCCTTTCCAGCAGTTACTGTCTGTTACAGGACAAAGGTGGAGTGGAAAAACAAAGGAGAAGACATCCCACAGACACCGATGCGACCCCAGTTAGTCTGCTAAAGGAGTAAAGAACGTCAGCTCAGGATGTTTTTATCTTCCCAGGATAAATTCTCACGTTCAAGATCAAGATTGGGAAGCTGACTAGAACAGATTAGTTTCTTTTTATGAGCAATTTTTGCTCTATGTATGAGCAATTTTTATTCCATAGCTGTTTGGGGGAAAATCTGGGTTATCATGGCCTACATGACAGAAGCTAAATCAACCTCCCCCAATTTGCAGGTTTAGAATCTAGGACAGAAGGAAATTGATTCTGATATGTGAGATTCTACAGATTTTAACTAACAGGTTTCCACAATACGTGGGTGCTTCATTAATTCCCATCCACACATCTATTTCTGTACTTCCTACAATGCCTCTTGTGCCAGTGTCTGACCAAGCACTTGCTGCTTTCCAAACAGTCCCCCATTATGTTCTTTTAGTGGAGGTCTGTACAAATGTGGTACACTATAAATACAAAGAAAATAACTTACACGGCCCATTAGAGTTGTCAAAGAGTTTTGTGCTCTTTCACATAATTAAAGTTCCCTAAGGTGCTGAAAAGTGGCCTTTTCAAGGAGTGTGAGATGTACAGTTTGTTTACATACATTTGCATTGAGTTCAAGTAACCCTAAACCTCATTATGCATCATATATTTACTAATGAAGGGCCCAAGAATATTCAAGCCAAAACATGACATGTATAAAATCAATAACAAAGTTTTCCACCTATGCAATATTTTGTGGTGGGATGAAGAGGCTCACTCCAAGTCAGCACACAGCATTCTTTGGTGTCATGTGTAATTAAGAACAGCTTCAGTCACAAATACTTGCATTTAATCCTAGATCGACATCTAATTAGATGTTACTTTGGACAAGTTATTTATCTCTCTAAGCCTACTTGCTCTTAAAAAATGGGAAATAATAAAATCTGTCTAGTTTTATTATTATCTAATAATAATGATTATTGTTATTATTATTATCATCATCATCTAATATTAATCTTATCTTTATTGTGAAGATAAAAAATATATTATTGAAAGGTTAGCATAGTGCTTGGTAGAGTGAAGATGGCCCAAATTGGTGGATTTGATGATGGTGGTGATGATGTTGGTGTTGACGATGATGTGGTGATGATGTGACAATGTGATGGTGATGGTGATGGTGATAATGATAATGATGGTGGTGATGATGGTGGTGATGGTGATGAGTGTGATGACGACAATGTTAAACTGAACAAAATCCCTCCAAAATAAAATGTAGTGCTGCTTACTCAGATCATTGGGCAAAAATGAAGGTCTCTCAGGACACGTTTCTGCTGTGGCATGTGCCATTGAAATCTTGGTTGGCTTTCTAATAAGAGAAATTAGTTGAATGTATTTTACAGAAATGCACCATTTAATAATTCCTCATATAACACAAGGTCAAGAAACACAGATATAGACAATTGTTTCATAACTTTTAATAAATTTGTTCATCGTAATATTCAGTATTGCCATACCATAGATTGCCTTAGCAAGTATCAAAAACCCATAAGTGATAATGTAGCCAATTTACAAAAAGTGAGCTTAAAATTACTGTTTGGGCCAGGAAATTCTGGGGGATCAGGAAAGGGAGATGAGGAAAAGACAAATATTTAGTTCTATTGTAGTGTGTTATAAACGTGTTATTGTATTTCTTTTTAAAAAAAATATGTGCAGGGGCCAGCCCAGTGGTGCACTGCTACAGTGCGCCACTTGGGAGCGTGGCGACGCTCCCACTGAGGGTTCAGATCCCACATACAGACCAGCCGCTCACTGGCTGAGCGAGGTGCGGGTGCAACACCGAGAGTTGCGATCCTGTTGCCGGACATGAAAAAAGACAAAAAGAAAAAAAAAATATGTGCAAGTGAATATTCTCTCAAACCTCAGACTTTTTTGTTATTACTTTGGCCTTTATTTTGGTCCTATTTTTAACTAATGAGAGATAAGACAAGGTAGAGGGAAAAGACAGATAGTTACTTAAAAGTGCGACATTATAGGATTGCAGTCTAGAAACAACTTGGGTGGCGCATGTTAAGTAAGCATCTGGAACTGCCAGATGATAATGAGTTATAGACAGATCCGCCACCTCACCCCATGCTTGTGGGGAACTGGTGTATGTTGAGGTTTCAGGAGATGTGATACTGTCGTTTTTCCCTGAGTATCTGTGGGTAAGACTTGGAATTCCTTCAGAACACCACTCAATGCACGCTAGTTGAATAAATGAATGAACATATTTAAAAAAAAAAAAAAGTAACAATCTCAGGGGGGCCTCAATTTGGAGAGATCCTGGAAATCAATTTACCTTCTCAAGGAGCTTTGGAGAATCATAGTCTTATTCTCCAAGATCTGGCTGAGGCTCTGAAAGAAGGGACAAGGGGAATTATCTGTTGTATTTGGACACTTGGTCAAAAAGCGTTTTTTACTCCAAGTCCATTGGTTAACTGACAGTGCTTTCTGGGTTTTATTTGCAGAATAATTCACACTGAGTTTGTACAAGTCACTCAACATGACTAAGCTTGATTGATGTTAAATGAGATGATTCGACCAGAGTTTCTCAGAGTGTGCCTGAAGACTCTGGGGGTGCCCAAGATCTTTTTAAGGAAGTCTGGAAAGTCAAAACTATTTTAAAATAATACCAGGGTGTTATTTGCCATTTACACTTTCATTCTCATAAGTATGAAAAAATAATGGATTTGGTTTTAAAGTCCACATTGCAAAAAACCTTATCAAGTTTTAATATAGTACCAAAGAAAAATGTCTGCAATTACATAAGGCAATTAAAATCCACCCTCTCCACTTATCCAACTACATATATTTGTGAGGCCAGATTCTTTAAATACACTCAAAGAAAAATAATATAGTTCAACAAATTGAAGGCAAAAGCAGGGGTCAACTCCAGCTGCCTTCTGCTGTCTTCCTTCCTTTTCTTTTGTTAAGCTCGAGATTACTGAGATTTGCCAAAATCTAAAACAATGCCAGTGTACTTAATAATTTTTTTGAGAAAATACAGTTATATTTTATAAAATATTGTAATTATATTAAGATACAATATGTTTTTGTTTTAAATAATTTAATGAATACATATTTTTAAATTTTTTCATTTTCATTTTTAATATGGTAAGTATTTATATATATAGCCCATATAAACACAAGCTCTTTGGGGTTCTCAATAACTTCCAAAAGTTTAAAGTGTTGATGAAGACCAAAATGTTTGAAAGCTGCTAGATTTATTATGAACTCTCAAGTCTGACAGTTTTGGGTTCTAAAACATGCCCCGCCCTTGCTATGTTTTATGAAGAATAAAAGTGATTGTTCTTGCTTTAATGCTGCCTGCAACATCATTAAGGAGACAAGGCACATCGCACACATCAAGATATGATATAGCACAGCGCTCTTAGTTTATTCAGGCTGCTACAACAAAATAGCATTAACTGGGTGGCTGATAAACAGCAGAATGTATTGCTCACAGTTCGAGAGGCTTAAGTCCTAGACTGAGGTGTCAGCAGATTTGGTGTCTGGTGAGAACCACTCCTGGGCATCTTCTTGCTGAGTGCTCACAGGGTGGAAGGAGGGAGGGTCTTTCCTGGGGGTCTCTTTTACAAGAACACTGATCCCTTTCATGAGGGAACCTTCATGACCTGATCAGCTCCCGAAAGCACCACCTCCTAATACCAACACATTGGGGGTTAGGATTTCACCGTATAAATTTTGAGGGGGACACAAACATCGAGACCATAGTGACAGCGTAGAACCAAGCACCAAATTGTAGTTCAGACTAGGGGAATGGTGAGAAAATGGGTTTGCAGAAAGCAGCTTCTCCATTTACCTCAGTAATTTTCTCTATGATGACATGTACTCTGAGCGGTGCGTGTTCTACAAAGTGCTTCTGTGTTTTATTAAGGGACTTTCTCTGGAAACCAATTTTTATCTCCATAACCTGATTTTAAACTTACAAAACCAGACTGCGTGACTTTGAATTAGCTGTATTAGAACGGAGAATTAAGTAATGGTTAAAATCAGGCAATTGGTAAGTGGAGAGGCTGGAATTTCAATCCAAGCTGTATGATTCTAAAGCTTTTTGTGATCCTTCTTCTACACCAAACTCATTCAATGGCCAGCTTTCAGAGTTCTTGGCATAACCAAAGAAAATTAAGCCTGCAATGGCCCACTACCATGTCAGGTATACAGTAAGTGCTCAGGCAGTCTCAGTGCCCCTCATCCTGCCCTTGTCCTGGGTCATGTCACTTCATAAAATAGTATTGTACTATCAGGTTTGGCTGCATGGAGCCCATGAGAAACAGCTTTAGACTTAGGGGTGCCCATGTGCACCTGCTGGTGAGTTCTCTCTTACGGCTGTGCTGTTACCCATGCTCTGATCCTGGACAAGTTCCCAATTTCTCTGGGCTTTGATTTTCTTTTCTGTAAAAGCATGAATTTGGATAAGGTTACCATAAAATCTTGTTTACATCTTATCGATCTATACTATTGCCAATTTTTTTTTCAAACACAAGTTCCCCAAAATAACGTAATTTTACTATTTGAATGCTTTCCCTAAACCCTGGAAGTACAAACTGGATCTCTTCATTGCAATTAAGGAAATGTGGTGTGTAAGAAAAGCAGTAAGATATTCTGCTTTTCCATAATGCTTAGGCATCTGGCATAAAATTGACGCCGTAGAAATTTCTTTCTTCATCTAGTGTCAAACCCTAAGAAATGAGAAATAACACAAAGGAAATATGTTTTCTATTAGTACTTAGAAAGAATGACTGTCCCAACAGCTGTCATTTGGTTCTATTTTAAACTGTGGGCTAACACAAAGACCTTCATTTCATTTTTTTTTTTTTGTCTTTTGTCTTTTTCCGTGTCCGGCAACAGATCGCAACCCTCAGTGTTGCCCCCGTACTGGACCGGGGACCGGCAACGGGATCGCAACCCTCGGCGTCGCCCCCGCGCCTCGCTCAGCCAGTGAGCGGGAACCGGTCCGTATGTGGGATCCGAACCCTCGGACGGGAGCACCGCCGTGCTTCCCAAGCGGCGCACTATCCAGTGCGCCACCGGGCCAGCCCCGAAGACCTTCATTTCATGCTTCTCTTCATGGTTAGCTCATTCTTATTTTTTTTTTTTTAAATTAAAGCGGAAAGATTAAATTCAACATGTTGAAAGAGGAACATGGCTTTGTTCTTACACTGTTTTCCACTTTCACTCTGTTGTATAGCCATTAAGTATCTTTAATCATGTTGTTATTGAGTTAAAAACGAAGCGTGGTCATCCAGTTTTGCGGCAGGTGCTGTTATTTTCAATCTGATATGGCAGGTTGCTGCACATGAACAATGTCTTGCGTCAATTTAGAAAATCTGATCATTACTGTTCATGAACTGATATTATTAGAAAAAACAGTTTGAATGGATAGTGGGGGAAAATCGCTTTCTGAAACAAAAGCAAAACAAAATATATGCGGGATGTGGAGTAGCAACTTAGAACCATAGTATCCAGAAGCTGTTAAGAAACCATCAACCCTGGTTCCGCCAAGTACCTGAACATGAAATGATATGTGCGGGCGTTGCTATCCCGCAGTGGCTGCTCAGGTTTTAAGCGGCAACGTCTAATCTGCTCAGTTGCAGAAGCACATGAGGTTTTTCCCCAAGAAGGAAGAAGCTAAATCCCAGCCATGGGGTGGGGGGCAAAGTTTGTACTAAGACACCATGAGGGGGAGTGAGGTAATATGTAGGTGCTTCTGCAGAGGGAAGTTTTTCCTCTGTGAAAACAGGAAGAGTACAGGTGTCTGTGCTCCAGGTGTGCTTGTGAGGGAATTCCGCCCTGTTCCCAGGCTCAGCCTGATTCCAAGTCACATAATCCCAAGAATAGGAGTTTTGATCCCTTCACCTGTGTCTGCTTCCTTTCCACCCTCAAAAACATCCCCAGTTCACATGGGCCAACTCTCCTTTCATTGAAAACGTTTGTTTTCAAAAGAAATGCGTTGTATTAAATATTAAATTAAATGAATGAGAGACATTGCAATAATAAAGACTGAGTTTTTATTCCATTGGAAGTTTCCAAGGCCCCAGGATGTCAGTTCCTGTTCATCTGACTCAGAAGCCTCCATGTCTTTGTTAATCAGAGGGAAGACAGTTAAAAATGTTAAGCTCCAGAAATAGGCTATGTAAATTGACTATTGACGATTTATTTTGTCTCTACTGAGTTTAAGGATTCGACGGCACACCATTTATTTATCAATCAAATCTGGCAGGTGCTAGGGCTGCCTCTTTCCAGGTAGTAAACTGGGAGGGGTCTGAGATGAAAGTTTCACCACTGGATGTGGTCACAAACAGGCCTGGCGCTGCGAGCAGGGAAACGTGTTGAAACTGGTGAGGGCAGGTGTTAAGTTCGGGATGGTTTGCTATTACTCAGGATACAGAACAAGGGAGGGGACTGAGAACCATGAATACACCGCCAGCAGTAGGTCAGAAAGGCTGAGAAGGTTGCAGTGTGGACAAGAGGCCCTTGCCGTGTTTCAGACAGCATAGCTCCCTCCATCTGATGCTGGTGCTTATTTGCAAGGACCAAAAACTCCCTGTGCCCACGCTACTACAGTCATCGAAAGAAAGAAGCTGCCTTCCTGGGCAGTTCTAAGAGACTCATGGGGAGGGTCAAGGCTTGCCACAAGACATGAGGCTGCCACCCTCAACAGTGACAAGAAGCATCTTGTCTCCAACACTAGATCTGAAAGAAAAATCAGCATCCCCTGAAGGAAAGGAATCAGATGAAGAAGGATGGTGTCACTCAACAAAGCCTCATGATGTCCCGTCTCCAGGGTTTCCTGCCTTCCAGAAAGACTTCTGCCTTACAGAAAGATTGGCTTATGAACGAGGTGCTTTGGATAAAGTCTAAAGCCAAAACGCCTAGGTTATATCAAAGGACCGCTGGAGCCAGCTTCTGCGTTTAAAGTAAAAAATTGTCAAAACTCCCTCTACATCCCGTATCCTGAAATGATTGCATATCTATCTCCCTGGATAGACAATTAGCTTCTTAAGCACAAGCACCCTGATTTATTGGCTTTTGAATCTCCGCCTGCCAGTATAGTGCCTTGAACTGGACTAAACTTCTGTGTGAATGTTCTATGTCTTCTGCTCAAACAGGCCTGCCCGCTCCAGCTGTTTGTGACAGGACCATTCCTAATATTTACTTTCAATTACAAGGAATTTTCATCAAAGCCCAAAACAGGCTTCACTTAGTACATTACTTCAGACTACAAAGAACACACCTCTGTTTCTTCTTACGGGCCTTCTGAGACAGCTGTGAATTTAGTTTCACTCACTTTATTAGCATAATTGAAGATGACATTAATCCGAAGGGAAGCATTTTGTACACCACCTGTGTAAAAAATTACATGAAGGCGGATTTATCAGTATTGCACTTGCTACTTAAATTTCACCTAAAGAGACCTTGCAAAGCACTCAGGTAAATTTTCCTTTTCTCCTTTGGAATTCAATTTTAAAAAATTTGGATATATCAAGAATTTCACTAGTTTATATTAAAAATCCCACTGTGGGTGAGCAGTGTAGGGGACCTTGTTAGCCAAAGGAATGTTGAGGAGAAACGTAAAGGAGTATTTAAAGTCCTTAGAATGGGGCGAGTATAAAAGAGCCAGAGCTGGCTGTGAAGAGGTTGGATACTCATTATAACCAGGACTGACCCAGGGGTCACTAGGTGACAGTGTGGCCGGCGGGTGCGTGTGCTCAGACTACAGCCAACCCACCCTCAGCGCAGCCTCTCCTCACCCCATGCCTGGTCCTGAGTCTACCCTGTCCTCAGGTCTGTTGAGGTCTCTGTTGCACAGTTTGCAGAAGATCTGTCCTCTCAGACAATGCTCCCCAGCGCAGAATGACAGTGAGATTCACACATTCTCAAACAAGGTCGCAGGAGCACACCACCCCAGAGAAGACCGACGTGATGATGCAACATGACTTGCCATACACAGGCCCTCCCAACGAGCCATCCATTCTGTGCATGGGGACATGGCCACTCTCACTGTTATGACGATCATTAGCTTTAAAATTGTCAGGTAGCAATTACCCATATTTTGGGGTAATGCACTTTTGATACGAGCCATCCATTCTGTGCATGGGGACATGGCCACTCTCACTGTTATGACAATCATTAGCTTTAAAATTGTCAGGTAGCAATTACCCATATTTTGGGGTAATGCACTTTTGATACTGAAGCAAAACAGTCTTATTGGTGGATAATTATCTGTGTAACAATGCACCTCATTATGCAAGATGACAAAAAGAGGAGAGAAAAATAATTCACATTCTGTGGATTACGTGATTATGCCCAGTTTATTAATAACCAGTATATTTTCAACCACAATTTTAAAGTGTACACTTTAGTTGTTTCTTTACGTATAAAGAGATTGGAAAAAGAAAAAAAAAAGGTTTGTTCCTTAAAATGAGTTTTCTGGAGAGGTAGCCTGGCATTAGAGTCAGGAGCAGAGCGACATAGCTACAGCGTCACAAACAATTAGGAGAAAAATTGCCATCACCTGGAACGATTCTACGCTTCTCACTGTAAATACATCGACTTTTCTCCTCGGACAGATGCAGAGCGTGAAAAAAACCGTTCATAAAAACAATCGTGGTGTCAGATGCTTGTCCCTGCCTCTGCCGCGCCTTTTCATGCAGTCGGGAAGCCACACGACCGCATCTTGTTCAGAGTCAGCAGCTCCACGTGGTAGTCGGGCTTGCACTGTCTCCCTCGCTGATTTGGCGAAGTCCTGAGGACTCAGGGTCCTCAGCAGATCTCGCACAAGTGGGTATTAATCCATCTCCCATGGCCTCCTCAGCCCTAGAATTCTGTGGTCCTGTCTCTGTCCCCGTCCTCTCTCCAAGCCTTCTCATTGTAAAATGGCAACCTTACTGCCAGGTTCACAAGTTCCAGCTGGCATTTTGATGGGATTCTGCGGTTCCTTAGTCATAACACTATTCTCACATCCTGGCAGGACCAGGAAGAGCATTTCACAGCAGGTACAGCAGCCAGTTTCCCTACAGCAGAATATGTAGATGCCATTTCAAATGGCACTGGTGGCTGGACAAGCCAGCTGCTTCTGAGAGCTCTGGTCCCCTGCTCCCCTTTGACATCTGCAGGGCCACTGGCAGCTCTGGCACGTGTGCCTCTTGTCCTCTTAGCAAGCAGAAGTGTTATACCCCAAATTTTAGTATTTACTGAATTGGGATACTTTCATATGCTTTAGAAGATTTAATTCTTTAGTAAGTTAAATTCAGACATGCAAATCAAGATTTTTTTCTTGTCCTTGGGCACCAGTTACCAAAACCTGAAAATCTGTATTTATCTTTCATGTATCTTCTTCTATTTCACAACAAAATGTCAGAAATATGTTTTTTAAAAAATTAAAGCCGAACCTTCAAAAAAAATATGCAGCTCTTCATTCCCATCACTCTTAAACGCCCTGTCATCGTCACCGGCCACAGAGCTACACTGGTGACAAATGGGATCCTTCTGTGGCTGGGGTCAGAGACTGCAGAAGACACTGAACTGCCCTGGCCATTCACTCCCGGACCCTTGACTGTCCCCTGCACACCTGCTCCAGGTGTGCTCTTGTGCCCAAGGCCAGCACCTGCTCTCTTCGCTGGAGGCTCCTCGCACGCTGCCAGGGCCCTTACTGCCTGCCGGCTCCTGCACTCCTCTGCTGGGTCAAGGCAACATTCTACTTGCTAGACCTCCTTCCCTTCCTGTGCCAGCCCTGCCCCCCAGGGTTTCCCTTGGAACACTTCCTAGAAAATCACTTTCACATGAATACACATTTCAGTCTGCTTCTCAGCAACCCAAACTAAGGAAGACACTTTGGCCAAAGTAGTGATGAGAAGCTCAGCTGGAATCACTGGTGAACCACGGCCGTGGGACACTAGGCCATGGGGCCTCTTCTTTAAGGATGTATTTTTTTCCAGGCTGAGTTTAAAGATGCCCTTGTCCCGAGGGCATTGACAAGACCAAATGCAAATGATTTTGTAGGTTTCCAAAATTATTTCAGACCAGATTGACAACGGCTCTTTAAAAATCGATTGAACTCAAAGAAGGTGTCCTGAAACCCTGAGACGATCGCTGCCTGGATCGTTCATCTGAGGTGTGAGAAAAACCTCTTCAGTTCTCTCCGTAGTGCTCTGTGCTCTGGGAGATGTTGTGGGGAAGGAACATTTAAATATCAAACACAAAAGCACTGGATCCCTCCTAACCAAAGGGGGGACAGTGTGGCACTAACCTTAACGGCCAGGACACTGGAACTGGGGAACTCAGAGGGTAGGCTTTTCCATGGTTCTCACACAAGTAATTTCCCTAAGGTTTTCCCAGAAGGTGTTATGTCAGCATTGATTTGATCCACTCTATCTGGAGCCACTTATTTTGAGAATTGTTACAATCATGACTAAGTTAATTACTCATTGATAGTAAGTGTTAACATTTCTAAATATGATCAAGCCTGTAAGGCTGTTCCCCAATCCTGTGTGTCCCCTTCTCATGGCCAGCCCCACCCTCTCCTGGTGTAATAGCTCTGAATTCAGATTACCTCAGAGTAATGGGCTTAACCTAGAACGGGGGTCCCTGCCTGTTGGGCACTTTGGAGCATAAGATGAGCACTTTCAGGCTACACTATGCAGGAGGGTGATGATGGTTTTGCTAAAAACATAAATGCTTTTGTTGACGGAATACCTATTTAGTCTCAAGCTTGTGGGTGTTATCTTAGAAATATGTGCTAAAACCCCAAGGGTAAATAATATTTCCATTTTAGAAACAAGGCAACGTTGACTTAGATTTGCTAACTAACTTTCCCAAGGGTCACTTAGATAAAAATGGCAAATCTTGAATTCAGAGTCCATTCTGCCTGGTTTTAATGTCCCATGTGCTTCTCAATAATGAAATGTCTTTTAGAATCACAGTGGGGAGGGTGTAGGTAAAGCTGAGGGGAAAAGGACGTTTTTCTCTTAATGTCCAGTATATTATTGATTAAGAAATAGTACTCATGAAGTCAAGAATTAAAACTGAAAATGAGAGTGTTGTTCTGACCTCTGGAGTGAAGAATGCCAGGTGGAATGGGATTCCACTCAGCTTTAAATGAGGAGGAAGACAGACACTGTCAGGTCTTGCTAGTCATGGTAGTTTTGCTCTATAAAGTTGCCACAAACAATGAATTAACATATAATGAGTTATTGCTCCTAGCAGAAACATAGGATTAGGTTCCTTCTAATGTCTGGTCACAACATTTTCATCAACAGATCAACTCATGGTCTTGTTTTCCATGTGTTTCTATTTAAAGACGCCTTACTGAATATGTGTTGTTGATTCATTAACATTGAACTCAGGGCCAACAGAGTTGTAATACGTGCCTTAGCGAAGCTTCTCTAACACACGAATTTTCTCTGTAAGGCTCACAATAGCCTTCTTGCACTTAGAAACCCTAGACAGCACTTCTGCACTGTGCCTGGGGCCATTTTAAACAGTGAAATCACCACCACCAACAACAACAAAAAAGGCACAAAAATGTGAAAAACATGGCACAAAATAGACCGTAAAAAGGATACTTGTTCATAGTATGAACTGAAACAAGAAGGCAGAAGGCGCCCCATTCAACCTTGGCTGAAAATGTGCACATCAAGCAACACATTTTTCTTACTCTGTGCATGTGAACAAATGACCTTAACGACACCGCGAGTACTGATTTGGGGTCACAAATAAATTTTAGCAAGTAGGTGAATTCTCAAATATGGAATCCATGAATAGTGAGAATCGACTGTGTTTGCATTGAAACATTGTTTACCTTCAGAATTCATCTGAACTGTTATAAAACAAAAAGCAATCGATCAAACCGGAGGTAATATCCATTCATACACGAAGTTGTAAATAGCTTGGGAAGATCAATTTATTCCTTTAGTTAAAAAAATTAAATTAAAAAGGTGAAGAGGACAGAAGCCATCTCTTTCCTTATCTGGCAGTTCTGAATCACCCTGGCAGTTTGCTGATAGGTTTGCTTTTCCTATGCAAATGTGAAACAACCTTGCCAGCAGGTAACGTGCAAGAACTCTCCCTGACAAGAATCTCACCACATTTTCTGAGCCCTGCTGACTAATCAGGTAGGTGCTCCGTTCCTCTGACTCCCAGGTGAGAAGAGTCAGTGTGATGATTCCCATCATGCAGGTGACAGATATGGCTCAGCCGCGCAGAAGTAAAAAGCCAGGACCTTCCTGTAACTGAATCAATAACCACTTTGTAGACAGTCTGTTCTCAGGCGTGGAAAGGAGAAAGAGCCCACAGTTTTGCCCCGTGGCTAACACCTGCAGGGTAGGTGAGAGGTGCCTACTCTGGGCCTGGGACGCACGAGGACCAAACATCGTGGCCTGTTCCAACCGCTGACTCAGCAAAAAATTCTAACTCAGCAAAAAATTCTAACTCAGAAGCTCTGACTGAGAAAGGGTTGTCACACTCCAGAAAGTTCTAAATGACTTTCATTTGCTGATGGAACAGACCCCCTGGGAAGAATTTGCTTACTGCTTGTTTTCATATGCAGCTTGAAGAAAACTCCAGGACAACAGGTCTGCAGCTGCTGTCACAACAGCATGTCTTTACTGATGCAAACACGCCATGACATCTGCCATATTTATCGTGGATGTAGCACATATATTTCTTCCCTTGTGTGAAAGTACATACACCTAAGAACCTTTGGCTACAAGGTGATGTGACTTTTAGGCAGTCATTCTATAACTTAACACATCCGAATGTGTGTTTTCTTCTTCAAAGGAGTTACCTATGAAGAATTATACTTCTGTTAATATTGCTGTTGTTCAAAACATACTTGGAAGTGTTTGAACCTATTTTTAATATGTTTAATGACATTAAATTACAGTCCTTTAAGTAAAGACATGTGTGGGTGTTGCGTATGTTTGTTATGTGTGTACATACGTGTATGGGCATGTGGGTGTATGTGGTGTGTATGTGTGTGTATGAGTGGGGGTATCTGTGTGTCTGGTGTGTACATACGTGTATGGGCACGTGTGAGCATGTGCTGTATGTGGGGGTGTGTGCATAAGAGTGGATATATGTTTCTATGTGCACGCACGTGAGTGCAAGTGTGTGTGAAGAACAAATCATTTGGAGGAAGAATGGTGAACGTCATGGTTGATCTAGGTAGTTTTGTATAGGTATGTGATCATAAATTTTTTTTTTTGTCTTTTTTTCCGTGTCCGGCAATGGATCGTAACCCTCAGTGTTGCCCCCGTACCCGACCGGGGACCGGCAATGGGATTGCAACCCTCAGTGTTGCCCCCGTACCCGACCGGGGACCGGCAATGGGATTGCAACCCTCCGTGTTGCTCCCGCGCCTCGCTCAGCCAGTGAGCGGGAACCGGTCTGTATGTGGGATCCGAACCCTTGGCAGGAGGATTGCAACCCTCAGTGTTGCCCCCGTACCCGACCGGGGACCGGCAATGGGATTGCAACCCTCAGTGTTGCCCCCGTACCCGACCGGGGACCGGCAATGGGATTGCAACCCTCCGTGTTGCTCCCGCGCCTCGCTCAGCCAGTGAGCGGGAACCGGTCTGTATGTGGGATCCGAACCCTCGGGCGGGAGCGCCGCCGCGCTTCCCAAGCGGCGCACTATCCAGTGCGCCACCGGGCCGGCCCGATGATCATAAAATTTTGTGGCTGATATTCTTCTGTGGTCCTAAGACTGACACTGGTCAGAGTAGTCTTGGGTTACCTTCAGTGGCAGTATCGTGGGGACACGACCATGGCTTTCTGAGGGGCGGCTCTGGAGTGCAGCACTTACTGGGACATAGAGCTATAAATACAGGGATATTTAGAGTAGCATGACATGCATGTGGAGTTTTTTTAAAGTGTCCCGTTAATGTGAGCCTTTCTTACTGCGGTACTGATGATAATTATGTTTAGATTGCAGAGTTTCATTAGTTTGATTTTTGCATCCAGGGTAAACTCTTTGAAGAGGATGTTGATGTCTCCACTGAAAGTGGGGAAGGTACTGAAGGGAAACATGACTTAATTGCACTGGGGTTGAGCACGTTTGCCTGTCTGAAGAGCATGTTGGCAAGTCCTATGACTTGGTCTCATTCTGAGGCCACTTTGCCTCATTGGGTTTTGCTTTAGATCAAGAACCCAATATACAATAATCGCATAGGGATGATCCTTCAAAGAAACAATTCCAAGACCTCTGCAGTAGACTGTGTCTTCTCCCACTGTAATAATAAGCATTTTACACCATTGCTTTGAATTATAATGCTTATATCCTACTCAGAGCTTAGAACATTATGTAAGTGTACATAAATGTTAAGAATAATCAGCAGGATTTTTTGAAAGAAAAGTTACATTTAACACAGAGAAAAGTTAGACAATTGTTTATGCCTGTGACTGCATTCAGATGGGCTAACAGCAGGAGAAATCACTCTGAAAACCATGAAAGTGTAAGAGGCCTGTCATTACTGTAAGCAACATATTTAACACTTGCTGTTATTTTAATATTTGTTTTTTCAAAATAGGTTCCTATTCCAGAGCTCTTGAGTGTTAGACTATAATGCAAATGTAAATTGTAAATTTAGTCCTTTGGGCTTTACAGAGACTTGAGCTAGGTACTCAAGAAGTGAATCTCCCTGGGGAAGCTCTTCTCTTAAAATGTGCTCTGACTCCCAGGCTGAGAGAAGGGCCTATGAGAGTGTGCATGCAGGAAGCACACGGAGTTTGGGGCGAGAGCACCTGGTGGTACTCACCTGCGCTGAACTTACTTGGGCTGTGCTCAAGCTTCCACCTGCTCTACCTTAGGTCCCCCTTCAGCTTAGATTCCTTTACTTGGAAACAGTGACAATACTGCCAAGTTGCTATAGGGATTGGTGCTGATATATCCGACACGGAAATTGGTCTTATTGTAGCTATTTAATAGGTGATGGCCATGATTATGACGATTAAAAATTAATTAGCTACTCATCCAATTTACATTTGGATTTAATTAATAATAGCAATGAGTGGGTTTATTAGCACTCCAAGAATAACATATTTGCAGGCTAAAAAAACATTTATAGGAAAATCACAGTATTGACATATTTCCATTTCCTTCTCTCTCTCTGTTCCTTTAATGTGACGGAAGAGTCAACACTACCCGGTTGCTCACTTTGTGCCAAGCCCTGTTCTAAGCACCTTGCAAATTAATATTTGCCTCTGTTACCCTCACAGCCATCCCATGAGATACATGTAATTTATCCCATTTTTATGGATGAGGAAACTGAGGCAGATTAAGAAACAACAAAAGGTAGTAAGTGGTAGAGACATGTAGCTATTAAGTAAAAAGTATACAATTTTAAAATGCCAGACTGCATATGTCTAAGACGGCTGAGTCCTGTGCAAGGTCTGTGAGTTGGCAGTCTCCCCTTTGCTGTGACTTTTCTCCCTGGAATTGTCTCCAAAATAGTTTCTGAGTCATTCCCCTGTGTCCTACCTTCATTGCCACAGCTGGTTTATAGACCCAAATGATATTATAGCTAAACACCAGCACTGTTCATTGTAAATTCACATAACTTGTGACTAACTTTTAAAAAATCAAATACAACCACAAAGATTTCCCACCATCAACTATGTAAGATAATGTACTACGAGATCTCAGGAATAAATGTGCAATTCAGATAGGACCTGACTTGAAATGAGCCACACAGATGGATTTTAGCATCAGAACTTATTCATTTCAGTGGTCCCTTTTTTATTTTTTTATTTTTATTTTTATTTTTTTCCTTTTTGTCTTTTGTCATGACTGGCAACGGATCGCAACCCTCAGTGTCACGCCCGTACCGGACCGGGGACCGGCAATGGGATCGCAACCCTCGGTGTTGCCCCCGCACCTCGCTCAGCCAATGAGCGGCCGGTCTGTATGTGGGATCCGAACCCTCGGAGGGAGCGCCGCCACGCTTCCCAAGCGGCGCACGGTAGCAGTGCGCCACCAGGCCGGCCCCAGTGGTCCCTTTTTTAGACTCATACCATATATTTAGGAATTTGAACTTTCTCTGAAGCGGTAGATTGTATCCTGCTACCTGAGAAAAATACAAACCACCCTCGTTCTTGCCTAGAAAGAGCTTCTCCCGGTTTCTCAGCATCAAGTATGGGGAAGATGGGATTGTATGGGGTTTTGGAGTCAAATTTGATTTGAGACATGGGCCTTTGTGATTTATCTCAGTGACAGTCTTTCCACACCTCAGTTCCCTCTCCAGTGGAATCAGGAGATTCACCCCACCTGAGAGAGTCATCGTGGAAATCATGTGGAGTGACGTGTGTTGGTGGGGCTGGGGGTGGACCTGGCACAGTGTCTGGCTTGTTCTCAGCATTTATGATGTTACCTTCCTTCCCCTCTGCATGCCATTCTGTCCGTGGCCCCGTAACAAAGGCTTCGATCTGTAGTTTTAATTTGATGGTGGCAGCTATTGCTGGGTAATTGGTCCTCAGTTGTCTGATCCAATAATTGTGCTTTCATTGACATTCTTCTTAGGACTGTCCTCCCGGAACACATATCCCTGGTGATCTACATAGAGACTTTCCTAATCGGCACATCAGTAATAAAGCAGAGACAGCCAAGTCGGCGACTGACTTGCATCCCTCATGTGCAATTTTTAGGACTCTATCCCTTCCTTGCTGGGTCTTTCTTTCCTTTGCTCTCTTTCCCCCTCAGGAGAGCCATGGCATGCTATGAAAGGTGTACACCCTACCCTGGGCACAGCTCTCACTTTACAATCCAAGGTGAGAACAGGATGTGCAGCCTAGTGCCTCGCTACCCATGGCATTTTGCAGAAGCTGTTTCCTTTGATTTGCTGTCAAGCTGCATGCTTATTTGAAAGGAATTTACACATAGTGGTTTATTTCTGCCACTTAGGCATCAAAAAGAAGATTGTTTTCCCAGCCTTTCACTATAAAACAAAACAAAAAACTCTAATGTATGTTTGAGCAGATAAATATTGGGTGGTTTCCTAAATGGTTTAGAAGTAATCACAAATGGTCAATGGTCAATGTATAACAAGAGAGTAAGCGAGAGATGGTAACTCTTTGGAGCTATGCCCAAATACCAGAAGTTCCCCACACATGCTGCTCAGGCCAGGAGAGACACCTCGTGTCTCTGTGGTCTCAGAAGCAATACCCATCTGTATCTGATGGGTCAGGACACTGACATCCTGTCTGCAGTTCCCACACTGTTGAGAAGCAGGGAGTGATATTCAGAGTGAGCCCTCTCTGAATTTGGACCAGTCTCACTTTGGTGTACAACTCACTCACCTTCTGAATGCTGGCATCCCCCTTGTCCTGCCCTAGGTCACTCATTTGAGACACAAAATAGAGGTTCTGAGCATGAACTCTGCAGCCATATGCTTGTTTTGCATCCTGGACTTGATGCAGCTGTGTGATCTTGAGCGAATTATTTCAACTTTCTGTGCCTCAGCTAACCCATCTGTAAAGTAAGAATAATAATAATAATATCTACTTCATAGGATTATTTTAAGAATAAGTGAGTTAATACATAAGTAAATGCAGTATTAGAATGCCTGGAACATAGTACTTATTAGTAAGAGATAACCAGTATCATCATCAGTGTTGTCATCACCATTGTCATCATCATCATCATTATTGTCATTGTCATCATCATCACTGTCATTATCATCACCATCACCGTCATCACCATCATCATCAACATGGATTAATTGAGTACTTATAAAGGCTCTATGGGATATACAATGACAGATAGAAGTGGCTCCTTTCTTCAAGGAAACTACTCTCCTTTTAAGGCAAAATCATCACCATCACCGTCATCACCATCATCATCAACATGGATTTATTGAGTACTTATAAAGGCTCTATGGGGTATACAATGACAGATAGAAGTGGCTCCTTTCTTCAAGGAAACTACTCTCCTTTTAAGGCAAATAATGACAATCAATAACAGAAAGCATAAATCATCATTATTATAGAGCTCCTTTGACACAAGTCACGATAGGAATTCCAGTGAGAGAGAGAGAGTACCTGTGTAGTCGACCTTCCCAGTCAGAACTTGAGCACTATCAATAGTCCTGGTGATCTCGCTGGGTTTAAGCTTGGATGGTCAAGCAAGACTGAGCTTAACTCCATGCAACTCTATCTACATGTGGTAAATTGGATATTGCACTATCCAGTGGGAGCTTTCTTCCTTATTCTGACACCATAAGAACAAGAAACCAATTCTTCTAGACTTTAATCATTTCAGTCCTCTTTGCAGATGCATGGCATGAAAACAGCTGTTTCAGAATTCAAAAATTATGTATCATGCTATACATGGATTTTTGTTTTTTAAATTGTTTTCAGTCATTGCCTCATTTTGTTCTCATGACATTATGTTAGGTTAGCATTTCGAGAATTATTTCCCTGTTTGACAAATGGGGAAGCTGAGTCCAGAGGACCCACCTCATCATGGTCATTAGAAAGTCGGGGAGCAAGTCCGGGAAACAGGCTGGGTCTTTGGCCTTCTGAGTCAGCTCTTGGTCCATGGAACAGGGAGACACCTGTGTGGGTGGGTCTTTGCTGACTCATAGACCCAATGGAGTAATTGTCACTGGATTTTACCAGAACCATTAAAAAAGTTTGAAGAACATTAGAAGTATGAGTCATGCAAATTTCAACTAATTCATTGTATTTCTGACATTAGAAATAGCTTTAAAAAAAACCCCAAAGAATTGAAAACAGGGATTCAGATACGTACTTATATGCTAATGTTCATTACAGCATTATTAACAATAGCCAAAAGATGGAAACAACCCAAGTGTCCATCAATTGATGAATAGATAAATAAAATGTGATATATCTATACAATGCAATTCTACTCAGCCATAAAAAGGAATGAAGTTCTAATACATGTTACAATATCATAATACATCATGCTAAGTAAAATAAGCTAGATAGAAAAGGACAAATATTGCATGAATCCACTTACGAGAAATGTCTAGAATAGGCAGATTCATAGAGACAGAAAGTAGTTGGAGGTTACCAGGGGCTGGAGGGGGGAAATAGGGATATATTGCTTAATGGCTACAAAATTTCTGCTTGGGGGGACCAGAAAATTTTGGAAATAGATAGTGGTGGTGGTTGCATGATATTGTGAATGCACTTCCTGCCCCTAAATTATACACTAAACTGCTTCAAATGGCAAATTTCATTACATTACGAAAACACAGCTATAGTAGTTTTCTGTGAAGAAATAGTTAAAAATATGAGAAGTGGCAACATAAGGAATATTATAGATTGGGAGAAGCATGCTAAGTTCTTATATTTTCTGTGAAAAAAGTATTGATTTCACATTGCAGAGGTGATCTTATTTTAATTTCAAGAGTGATTATTACTGCTATGCATCTATTAGATGTATGCAGGGTGCTGATGTGCTTAAAATATAAAAAAGACAGCTTGAAAAGAGATAATTTAACCTTTTGCAAGAAAACCTCAGCAAGATTTTCGTTCTGACAACTTGACTGGAGATGAGGAAGATGCAGGATCACTTTTGTGAACTTGTTTATTCCTATGCTCTCGAAAGCCTTGTCATCTGTTTTTCCCTGTCACACTGAAATATGCCTCCAAGAAAATATAGCTTCTTCCTCAGCATTGTTTTTAAATGCATATGCTCTTGAACAGTGTGCTAAATGTTTCATAGTATCCTGCAGGTTGGGGAGGCATGGATTCCATATCCCCAAACCATGAAACTGACAGAGCACTTCTATTTTAAAGAAGGCGAGGGGAGAGTCCACTGAGTGGGGAGACAGTTTCATCCAGTGACAAGGAAAAGAAAAAGTGACCCCAGGATCCTGGTCTGAAGTCAGACTCTTGCTTGATCAACAGCCTGAGCAATTCCATCTCCTTTGTGTGCCTCAGTGCGGCCATGAGTAAAATCACTTTGTGATGCTTGTTACTTCATGGGCTGCCACTCACGCACATTCAGCATAGACACCAGCCTTGGGACCCTGCTAGAGGTGCCACAGGCCATGGTGGGACATTCAGAGCAGATGACACAACAAAGAGCTTGCTCAGGTAGGCAGGCAGGGTCATTTGATCATTTGATGACCTTGCAAAGAGAACATCTTCATCTACCAAGAGACTGAAAAGCACATTCCCGTTTAGGCAAGGAAATTATTGAGAAGACCTGAATTTTAAGACAAAGCTCCCCAAATGGCTGAGAGTTTGTGGCCAGTTGACCATCAAGCCCAGACTTTGGATGGCTCTGTCCCTCTGCCAGAGCCTTGGGGCTTTGCTATGGCCTTGGGGGACAGTCCAGTCCTTGCCCACATGTGGAGAGAGCAGCTCTTCCCTCCTAAAGCTTCCCAACCTCCCAGAGGCAACAGCTCATTGTCAGCACCAACACCATCTCCACCCCTGTGATTTCTTCATTTCAGGGACATAAAACATATATAGTGTTTGTCTTTTGAGAAAGGCTGAGGCTCCCAACAGCAAGATGTATCTTGCAAATGCAGGAGAGACTCAAGCTCACATAGAGGGCGGGAGGTGTGTTTACTGAGTGCTGGGTCTCCTCAGTGGGGCCAGTTTATGAAAATGTTTGACATGACCATGGAGGGATGGAGAACAAGAAAAAAAATCAAACGCTGCCAGCACTCGAGTGTTTTGGGTTTCAGAGTGGATAACACGCATTCGTAGACACAGAGGAGGATTTCATTCCTCATGGCTGGGTAAGTCACTGTCGGCCTGGACAAATCCTGCTCACTACGAAAAATCTCCCAACTTAATCATTCATGTCAGCTGGCTCAGGTAAATGTCACATCGTTATGCAGCTGGACAAATCCCACGTGGGCTCTGCCCTCTACAGTTGTCATCTATTTTCCAAGAACTCTGTCCCAGTGAGAAGAATAGAGAATAAGCACAGGAGCTGGGGAACAGTCGGGAGCCACGAGTGGGAGAGAGTCAGACTCACTGTCTGCTGCCCACAGCGTCTGTCTGCTCGGCTGGCTGAGACCAGCGCCCGGCCACTCCTCTGAGGATGTACCTCCCCAACGGGCCAGCAGAAGGGGATCCTGTCACTTCCCAATTAAACAGGAACATGAGGAAGAGCAGATCAGCTGTAAAGTGGGGGAGTAGAGGCCCCATCCTGCAGGGAAGGTCACCCTGAGATGCTTTGCCGTTTTGGGCCCCAAATGACTGAGGACATTAAAGGGGATAAAGAGGACCCAGCTGGAAGATGTCTGAAGAGTTTTGGAGGATTGACCATCCCCACACTAGAGTGTTTCTTCTACAGAAATAAGTCTGGTGAAAATGGGGTGGAAGCCACTCCTACCCAGAGGAGAGTGACACTTCTCCACCCAGTGTCCCTGCTGAGTGGTGTCCCGGCCACTGGGCAGATGTGAGAAGAGCTGTTTTCCTTCACATCCGTGGAGGCTTCCTCTGGCTTCAGGAGTTGGCTTCTCTTTGGTTGTCCATTGGGGAGAAGTTCATTCTGTGTTCATTCTTCAACGCAGCCCAGCAAGTGAGCCTGGCAGAGATGAGGAAGGTGGGCAAGTCCTGGCCAGAGATGAGGAAGGTGGGCAAGCAGAGGACACAACCTGGAATGACAAGACTTGCAAGTCAGGACCAAGTGAAGAGACTTGGAAACAGGACATGGAACGCAAGGATGTCACTATGCCCGCCTGGTTGGGACCCCCATCACCCTCTCCCCAGTGACGAAAATGTGTGGGAGAGGCACAGTCCTCTAAGATGCTTCAGCCACCCAAGGCCCCCTTGGAAGGAAGGCAGCAATGCCCAGAGGACTCCAAGTGAAGCTCAGTGCCACCCTCTGCTACCGACAAGCTGAGTGACCCCAGACCAGGAATGCAGCCTCTCTGTGCATCTGCCATGCCCAACCATTCTTCTTTAGGATGAGTGATGATTTATGCCTCACCCACTTCTTAGGGCAGTTTTGAATAATGTCATCTTCAGTAAAAGCATTTTATAAGCTGCTGTCTACATGGAAGCCATGATTCATAGAAAGCAATTTGATCCTATGTGATGAATCTCTCCAAGTTTTGCTCCCTGCAAGAGGCAGAAGAGAAATGCTCTGTGACAATGAATGTCTCAACCGGTACTCTGAGCACCGACAGGCTCGGTCGGGCACTGTTTTAAGCACTTGTGACACGTTAGTGAAAAAAATAGATGCAAATTCCTGCCCTTGTTGAACTAAAATTCTAATGGGCATTGAAAGAGATCTAGTTCCACAAAGAGGAGCGAAATGACAGGGAGGGTTACACGCGGAGCATGAAAGCCACAAGCAAGCAAGGGACACAGATACCAATTTCAGGAATTCTTCTTTTTAAAAATTAGGTACACTGCCAAGCTCCGCCACTCGGAGGTGACTATTGTCTCACCTTTCTCTGTCCTTGTTAAGCCCAAAGAATAAAACGTGTCAGGAGTGCAGACCTGCTTGAAAAAGGAGGCTGCAGGGTCTCAGAAAAAGGCATTTCAGGGCAGACAATAACACTAAACAAGGCGACAGAAGAAAGAGAAAAAAAATACCCACCACAGAAAGAGGATTCTGGTGAGGATAAAGTGTCAGTAGAGAATAGCTGAGGTGAAAAACAAGAAGCAGGAGGCATATTTGCTAGACTTAATAAATCATCCAGACCCTGGCTCCCGGCTCCTGGCTCCCGGCTGCAGGAGACTCTCAGTGTGGCATGTGTGGCTGACGCAGCTCAAGGTGACCGGGCCACTTAGGAAGTGTTCTTTCCACCCGAGTCCATCTTTGACCTATGGCTTGTGGGGTACCGACGACATCTAATCCACTGGGAAAGTCAATCCTCTCATGTCTTCAACGACCACAGGTCCTTAAAGAGCACCTGCTGTATGCTAAGCACCAGGTAGGGGTCAGCAATATAGCAGTGAGCAAGGCTGGCAGGTTCCTTCCCCTGTGGAGTCCTGCGCAGGATGATGAAACCCGAGCCTAGAAGGTGGAGGCGACTCCTCAGCTCACAAACTGCCCACGCACGTGGCAGACCCTATGGTCAAAGCCAGGAGGACCGCCGTCTTGCACAACTCGAGAGGGCATTACTGATGATGAATTTTTATGTTCTCCTCTGTTTTGCTCAACACCCCCACCCCCAATGTGTAAGTTACTTAATCCAGTAGTCCTGAATCCTGGCCCAACCTCATTGCATGAACCAGACTGATCGGGTTCATCCATAGGAGGAACCAAGGAGCCCTCAGGTTGAAATACAATGGTTGGGAGAAAATGTGATGCTTGCTGGAATGACCAGATGGAAGAAGATGTTGAAAAACAAATGAGGTGTGGTCACTGGGATTTCAATACAGAAGCGCTTATTGTACGTTCCACATGGGCACAGAGAGGTGCCAGGTGCAAGTATGAATGGAAGGTGAAATAGAGACTAATGCTTCCATTGTTGGCAATGCATTGTTCTGGGCCTTCAAGAGGATAATTTGTAATTTGTGTCACAGCAGCCAAATGTATCCAAAGAAAATGGACCAAATCTTAATCAGTCACCACGTTCTTTCAATTCTAAATCTTTCTTTGCTGTTTCACTTTGGGCACTTCTTATTACTTGCTTGGACTGTTCCAAAAACTTCCTAAACTGGTATCACTGCCCCGGTCCATTTCCCACATTCTGAAAAGAGACTTTTCTTTTTTTTTTTCCCCCCCTTTTTTTGTCTTTTTTCGTGTCTGGCAACAGATCACAACCCTCAGTGTCGCGCCCGTACTGGATCGGGACCGGCAACGGGATCGCAACCCTCGGTGCTGCGCCTGCACCTCGCTCAGTCAGTGAGTGGGAACTGGTCTGTATGTGGGATCCAAACCCTCGGCGGGAGTGCCGCCGCGCTCCCAAGCGGCGCACTGTAGCAGTGGAAAGGTGTTTCTCCTTAATGAACGAGCAAGGAAAGGTGTTTCTCCTTAATGAATGAGCTCCGCTGTGGTGTGAGCTTCACCTCTTCTTGCCAGCTCACGCCTGTGCGCTCCGGCCATGCTGATTCCTGGAAATGCCTCAAAAAGTCTTCTTGTCCATTGTCACTCTTCATTTCTATGTGGTGTCCCACTTGACGGTCCCTTTTCCTCCAATCCACCTGCCCTCTCGTGTTGCAGTGGGCTTCTTTCCCGCACAAGCCTTTCTAGAATCACAGGTCCATTGCATTTCCTCTGTGCACACCTGCTTTCACGATCATCCAGAGGTATTCTGCTCGTTTCCCTGTTTGCCTTCCAATAAACTTTGGGGATCTTTCAAAGCCAGAGGTGGTACTTCATGTATCTCTGTTTCCCCAGTGTTTAAATTGTAACTGGCATATAGTAGATGCTCAATAAATGTTTGGACATACAATGAGGGAGACAAAAATAAAAAATAACTGATCAGGAATAGGAAAAAAATAGGAATTCAATAATAATCTCTTGTTTTTGGGTGGAGTTGAAACTCTTAGCAAGTTGGAAAATAATGTTGAGCTTGGGAACCTGAATTAGTTTGCACTCACTACCCACACTCCCCCCCCCAAAAGTCCTGGATAAATTCCATCTGATCCCCAAATGAGAGGGTCACAAAGGTGGACACTAGCCTTGGGAATCCTTATGCATTAGTTTGTATTGGGATCTTTTATATTTTCTATGTGAAAAGGTCCCAATACCATCCACCGTTGAATTGGAAACCAACTTAGGTTTGAGAAGGAGACCTCTGAATTTGCATAAATCCCAAAATATAGGCCAGAGTTTGGTTTGTTTTACTGCAAAAAAAAAAAAAAAAAAAAAAAAAAAAAAAGTTGCATTTGAGCTATATCTGGATAAATTATTGTAAGGGTACAGTCCCCTGGAAATGAGAACTGAGAGGTTCCCCCAGGCAGGACCGCCCCAGGGTCTGGCCGCTTGCTCCCTATCTCTGGTGGCACAATGAGGCCTCGCGTTCACTCCGCCAGCTGGTTTCCATCCCACTCCCGTTTCTTTCCTCCTCTACAGCACACACGACCGTCACCACGGCTTCTGTACAGCAGTGTCCTCAGAGCCCAGACCTTCCTCCTGCACTTTCAGCTTCAGTCTACTCCATCATCTACTAACTGACTTGATTTGTCCAAGTTCAAGTCTGTGAAAGAGAGAATCAGATTGGCTTGACATCTCTTTGCATGGAATGGATGGCTGCAGGCCGGCTGTCCCAGGGTCGGGCCACAAACCCTGGTCAAATCCCCCATGACATCCTATTTTCATCTTGTCCTGAGAGGAATACCCGCAGGGGGGGTTACCATCCAGAATGAACCTAATGATGAATGTTTTAGGTATTTCTTATTAGAACATAAATATTTCAGAGAAGAAAAGCATGTTCCACCCCTAAGACTCCCATATGAATGATGTTCCCTTCCCAAGGTACAGCAGGAATCTATGCACATCAGGAGAACGCACCCTGTCTGAAGGATGAGGGGGTTTCTAAAAGCAAATAAGGAGAGCAGAGGAAGATGGTAACCCTGAGTCTAAAAATTATTTTCCTGCATTTCTTCAAGTTAGTCTTCTTGCAGTTCTGTTAATTTGATCCATTGACAAATTCTCAATACTGGGTTAATATAGAGAGATGGGATGTCTGATGTCAACTGTGTCTGTATCAATAGTTTTATAATTGATACCAACCACAAAGGATAAAAACCTAATTGTGATTTTGAAGCTTTAATAAGGAAGATATTTCAAAATTGGAGCCTTTCTGCCCCTCATAAATGTTACTGTATCAACTGTGCTTTTCTCGGCCTGTCATTGTACTCGGCATGGGCTTTGAGAAGTCATGAATCCTTTTGCAGGTGTCTGTCTCTCACCCTTTCTGAGCTGTGGCCCAAACTAGCTCATCTCATGGTGGCCTGTGTCCAGCACAAGGTCAACCTTTCTCGGGGTGCTGATTCGTTCCAGATGTGCTGTTCCTACGCTGCATGGAGACGCTAAGTTGATCTGGCACACAGGCGTATTTTACAAATGGATATGTAGGATATGAGAAGTTAATAAGTGCTGGAACTTGAGAGTGAGGCCTCTGGTATCCACTTCAGAAGGTCTCCCAGAGAAGCTAAGAGATCTAACTATTCTTAGAAAGGGAGAGAAATACTTTAGAATAAAAGGAACCACAGCCCATGGAAGGCACAGTCTCTCTGTTGACTTCCTGTAGAACTTAGCGAAGCGGCTTTCCGATAGTTCACAGGTGACCTTGTTTCATAAAAGTTTCACAAAATAATGATATCCTTATTGAGAGCTATATCCACTTATATTTTCTATTTTATTCTACTCTCTCTTTTAATGCTGATTGACACAATAATGGACAGAATAAGTTATTTTCATAGTACAAATTTTGTCTTTTTATTATCTTTGGATGGTAGTTGTCTTTGTTTGATTGTTCTCGTGGTCGCTGCTGAGTATTTATCTTTTCTGTTTCTTGTGGGGGCTGGTGGACATTCTACCTTCCTGTTCCATATCTCCTTTATTACTTCATATAGGATATTACTTTTTCAATTTGAGAGGCTGGGCTAAAATTCTTAAGGACTTTAATACTTAGCTCTAATTTTCAGCAAGAGACTCTTAAAAGAGACATAGGCCACATGTAACTTATATGCCTGTCTGATGAACTGATAAAGTATATCTTCATGCAAGTTCATTTTTGATTTCTAGCATGTAAGAAGTTTTCTTCTCTTTAATAATCATTGTTCCTCTCTTTTCATCTGTTTTCCTTTCAAAACTGGGCATCTGTAACCTGGGTCTTGATGGTTCCCAACTGTTTTAAGCTGTGGAACCCTTTGTTCCGATGAAGGAGATAAAAGTGCAGGTGCCAGGCTGATGGTGGGGAGATAGCCCCAAGTTCCAGCAAAACCTCTCTTTCCAACCCCTCCATCCTGGCAGCACGTGCGAGGTTTCTCTAGCATAATTTGAAAACATCCAGCTGAGTCATTCTAGCCTACATTTTCCTTCTGCTGATTTTATTTCCATTCTGCCAGGGCAGCCTACATAATTGTTTTCTGGTTCATGTTGACATCTCTCAGTTCTTTCTAAACTGTGACCATTCTACCCTGGAAGCTTCTATGAGGAACTCTGTGTGGTGATGCTGTCTGGATTTCTTGGCAGATAACAAGTTGCCTAAAATGAATGATGTGGTTCTGACCTCGCTGAGTGCATCACATGAAGACACTCATGTCTCTTGATTTCAGTCTAGGAGACATTCAAGTTTTCCAAAGTTCTCTCCCTAACACACCCACTGTTCTGTTGTTTTCTGTGCCTGAATGCTGCGGATACGGAGAGGAATGTGACATGGCCCTGCAGGCGGTCTCGACCTAGTGATGTGAAATGTCATTTAGTGAGTTCCTACTCTGTGTCTGTTGGTTTACACGGTGTATCTCATTTAATTCTGGACAGTGCTCTCCAAGCTGTCTGTTGTGTCCACTTAACAGCTGAAGCCTGGACTCAGTGAAAGGACCTGGGATTTGCAAACAAGAAACTATTTTGACTGTAGAGCTGATCTTTCCTAGCCCCTGCCGTGGAGGAACTCACAGTGGGGCCAGGATGCCGGGCAGAGAGGTGGACTGTGATGCCGTGATGTAACCAGCACTTTGCACAGGCACAGGACACGAAAGGTGTGGTGGAGACCAGTGAGACAAGGGGTCCAAGCTGTGGGGGCTGAGGAGGAGGAGGGACATTTGAACTGGGCATTAAGGCATAAGTAGGAGCTCAGCAGATGGAAGAGTTGGAGCTGGTGCTGGTGCCTTCGGAGGGAAGGCAGGTTTCTTTGACTCTCTTTTGTCAGTGCTTTGATAATGTGTCTTAGGAGAAAATGCTAAGTGTTTTGGGTGTCCATTACTTATAGGTATTTCATGTGTTAAGTGGCCCATTTGAAGGCTATTTACATTTTCATTTACACAACCCCCAAAGCTGAATCGGAAGTGTTTTGCAAAGTTGAACAACAGGAATTGTGTTGACTGATTCTTCTCTGGGAATTTTCTGCAAAGATCTGTTTATTCTTTCATTCTGCATTGACAATGAAGGAGCACATAGAGGTCGGGAGAACATTTTGCATAAGACGTAACTCTTCCCAATCTCAATCCTATTGCTAAACAATCAGGCCCAGTTCAGAGGTGTGGGGTGAGCAGAGCATCTGGGAAACCTCAAGAGAATATGAAGCTCGGTCCAGGAGGAGTCTTCCGAGGGCTTCTATGGGATATCTTTCCTGAGATACCATTGAGGACAATGTGGCAGGGAAACAAACATCTGAGTTACCCACCAAACAATGAGAGAACTTTGCTCCACAGCTGGCACCAAACTAGGGCTGAGTGAACAGCCCCGGAAATTCCAACTGGAGCCATTAAAAACCAAAAACACGGTAACTGTCATGCTGCTGCAGCCAAGGTCATTCGCGGCAGGAGGTGCCTAGGAGAGGTACAGACACCCGAGAGCAAACCCGCCTGTGCCGGCGTGCCCTTGCTCTGCGGGTGGGTTCCACACTGTGAGCTGGTTCAGGGGCAGACATGCAAAACAAAACAGCTGGCATGAAATGAAGCTACTTTGGGCTGAAACATGAGAATTTTAAGACGGGGTTTCTAAAATGTCACCTCATCGACATTGCCTTGGGTGCCCTATCATGGTTAAATTGAGGCTGCCATCAAAAGCTGGGGTGGGGACATAAAGCCATGTGAGTTGGTTTTAAAGCCTTTTTGCATAAAAGCCTTTTCTGGAAAGTGATCATCAACCTCAGAATATCTACCTGGACTCACAAAATAGAATTTTCTAGCTGGAAGGGAATTTAGGGAACTGTGGTGTGGATACAAAGGGCAGAGGGCTGGACTTCCACGTGGCATTCACGCCCGGGCTGTCAGTGAAACTACTGCGTGAGTGACCTTGGGCCGACGAGTCCTTCCCTTGAGCCTGATTTCCTCATCTGTAAATTGAGAAGTGAGGCAGGTCCTTGCGGGGACTGCTGTGTGCGTTGGATAAGATGGTAGGAGAGGCTGGGATGCCTTTCCTTCTGACGCTCTGTGCTCACCTGCAGGTGAGGAAACCGAGATTTGAGAGGCAAGCACATGGTGCGTTGTCACGGGTAGTCCAGGCTAGAACCACCTTCCTCTTCTTTTCCCTTTCCTGCTTACCCCCCCCTTCCTTTTTCCTTATTTCTCTTATAATAGACCCCTTCTTCTCTCCCCGCCTCAGCACTTGTTATAGTGTTTGATGGGAAGCTTTTTGTTCGCATGTATACTTTCAAAGTGCATATTTTGTATGAACGTATTTGTTAAATGGTTTGAGTTTAGGTATATATGCATATACGTGTTTTGTGTACATATACATATGTATTTATGCATCTTACTTTTCCCTGAAGCACTGTGTTCACTGTATACACAAAATCACTGTTTGGTGTTGGGTGGTGTGAAGCCAACCTAGCCCACATGCCCCTCCACAAGGACGGACACCCAGGTTGCCTCCAACCTTCCCCCCCATCATCTATCTCCTTGTACTTCCTAAGGCAGGACCAAAAGGCATTTGCTCCTTACCGTGAGAGCAGATTTCCCGACTTTATGTACAAAGCAGCCAGCACATAGCAGTTTCTCAGCAGACACTGAACACTCGGCATCCCAGGCAGCTAGACACGTTGGCTCAGGCCAAGCCTCCTGTGGCCTTGGTCCCCAGCAAGAGTGACTAGCATTGTCCTATCTTATAAAGGGATCATCAGGGGAAGTGTGTTTTAGGAAAAGATGACAAACCTTCAAATGTGACTTGCCATAGAATTCCTTTAAGACCTGAAGACACCACACTGTTCATTCCTTTATTCAAACAAATACTTTTCAGCACTTATTCTTTTTTTTTTTTTTTTGTCTTTTGTCTTTTTCCGTGTCCGGCAACGGATCGCAACCCTCAGTGTTGCCCCTGTACCGGACCGGGGACCGGCAACGGGATCGCAACCCTCGGTGTTGCTCCCGCGCCTTGCTCAGCCAGTGAGCGGGAACCGGTCTGTATGTGGGATCCGAACCCTCGGGCGGGAGCGCCGCCACACTTCCCAAGTGGCGCACTTATCCAGTGCGCCACGGGGCCGGCCCAGTTCAGCACTCATTCTTAGTGATGGGTGGTACGGATTCGGCGACCATTTGAATGCTTTCAGCGTTTCCAAAATCCACAAGAGATTCCTGCTTCCTGGGCCCTGAATCCCATTCCATGAATCTTGTTGTGGCATTTGCAGAGGGTGCTATTAGGATCCACACGTTTACTTGTGGGATGGCGGTCCATCAGCCAGGTCTCAGTCTACCGTAGACAAGAAACATGACACACGCTGACAAGCAGAATGGGAGGTGGTAATGTCTTAATTCGTATAAATATTTTCATCCCTGAGAGGCATGTCTGCTAGGTTGATTGTAAAATGTACTAGATTTTTCTCCCTGTTGTCTTTCCTTTTTGGGAGTGCGGGGAATAGTCTACTTTGATACTGGAAGATTTTTTTTCAATTGAATTTGCAATGCCAAGTAAACAGACCTCCCTTTAGTTGACATGTGACAGAGTTGCTATAGACCAGCAGTGGAGAAACTTTTTCTGCAAAGAGCCAGGTAGTAATTATTTTACACTACAGGCCACATGGCCTTAGTCACACTGTCATCTCTTACATTGTAACATAAAAGCAGCCATTAGAAAATATGTAAGTCAACAGGCATAGCTGCATTTCAATAAAACTTTATTTACAAAACAGGAAAGGGGCCATTTTGGCCCATGGGCCAAACCCTGTTTTAGATGCTCACCCATTGCAACATAAATTTAGTGGGTCTAATAAGGCAGATTAGCTATATTGGAAATAGTCTTTTCCAATATTACCTGCATTTATTTTAGGAGGACACCCCTAACACTGTTAGCAGTAATATGGAGAGACGATGGAAGGGACATTTGTACTGTTAACTTCACTGGGTTAGCTTGGCTGTGCATGCCAGAAAACCTAAAACAACAGTGGCTTATTCAAGATGGGAGTTTTTCTCTCTTTCTTGTAAATAAAATTTGGAATAGTGGTCCGGGGACACTACGGCTACTCGTCCCACAAGATCCTCAGGCGCCTTCTATTTTGTTTTCTCCCACGAACAGCCTTGGCCTCCCGGCTCAAGATTGTAGCAGGTGCTGCAGGCGGGGAGGTGGGAAAAGGGAGGGAGGGAATAGGGGAGTAAATGAGGAATGTTCTCCCCGACAGAAACTGCTGCAGCTCTTCCACTACAGCCTGGCACAGTGATTGCAGGTGTCAACTTAGTGAGGCCATGGTACCCAGTTTTTGACCAAACACCAGTCCAGATGTTGCTGTGGGGTTTTGTTGTTGTTTTAAGATGTGCTTAAGAATTCACTCAGTGGACATAGAGTAAAGCAGATTCTCCTCCACCACGTGGGTGTGCCTCATCCAATCAGTTGAAGGCCTTAAGAGGAAAGATGGGGTCTCTGGAGGAGGAAGGGATCCTGCCTCCAGATGGCCTTTGGGCTCGAGCTGCAACATCGACTCTTCCCTGCATCTCCAACCTGCTGGCCTGCCCTGCAGATTTCAGACTTCACAGCCCCGGAGTCATGTGAGCCAACTCCTTACAGTCCCTCTCTCTAGACACACACACACACACACACACACACACACACACACACACGTGCACACACATGCACCTGCACACACACACATGCATGCACACACATGCATGCACACACACACATACACACACAAACACACATACTCCTACTGACTCTGTTTCTCCGGAGAACCCTAACACACAGCGCATGCATCACACAGCACTCAGGTGGCCACGCCTGGCTGCAGGGAGGGAGGGAATGTGTCCTTTCCTCACACAGTCTACTGTCGTGGAGAAACGGAGGACAGACACTGAGGAACAGCCTGCCCCACACAGGAGTGATGTGCCCACTGCACCTCTGCACTCCTATTTTTCTTACAAATAAACAATTTGAAATGAAGAAAACCCCAAATCAGTGGGGTGTGATCCTCTATCCTTTTCCCACTTTTAATTTAAGAGACTTACCAGCGATGCCCGTAACTAAAGGAGAGATATCCCGTGCGTTCCTCTAGCAGGCAGTGACTGAGCATGGGGCGGGCAGGAGGGTGGCCGGGCTTCTGGAAGCTCATGGAGGCCGCTCCCTCGCTGCTCATGAAGAGCCAGAAGGCAAAGCTATGGCCATGCGGTTCTTCTCATCGAAGCTTCCAAGAGGAAGCTCTTCCATCTCAGAGCCTGGTGGGGACAGGGAAGGACAGTCTTCAGCCAGGTCAGGTCTCCTGGCTGTAGTTCAAAGTGTGGGCAACATCGGGCCAGACGTTCAGCCTCGACGCTGGGGCTGGTTCCGACCCTGTTCTCCTCAGTGAGACCCTCTGCATCTCTGCCCACCCCACGTTGCTGTGGCTCTTCTCTGAGACGTTCTCACTGGATGAAAAGTTGAGGTGCGTGGACACAGGAGTGTGTTACACACGCCGAGGAGAATGGATTGCAGCTTGTCCTTGTTCTGACACCGCGGAGACCTCCTCCTCCCTTGGTGAGCTTTGCCAGTCCCTACAGGGTCTCACGGATGGTTTTGGTCCATGTTTGGTGCTTTTTCTTTCTCTCCCTGGCCCCTTCTGCTGTCTTCCCAGGCCTTGTCCTGTGGTTTGCACGGCCCACTGCTCCTCACCTCCCACGCAGGTGTGTGCCCAGCACAGACCCCTGTGGTCCCCGAAGACATCAGCAGTTAAGTAACTGGCTCTCAAGGGAATCCAAAACCAACAAGCATCCAAATGCAGAGGGAAAACTCTTCTGCTGGAGGTTAAGGTTTCTGGATAAAATGTCAGTAGCAAAAATGGTCTTGGGGTGTCCAACAGCTGGAAAGCTGGTCCTCGGTGCAGGACCAGCTTTGAGGTTATAGATACTATAACCTCACCTTGGTTATTTTCAGTGTTGTTATAATAAATACACATACACACACACCCATAAATATACATATATACATTTTATTTTTTAACTTGTTACTTTGGACCCCTGCATGACTCCTGGGGTAATCTTACCTTGCTGCCATGCATTCTTTTTTTATTTTCAGGGAATTGCAAGTTAGTAGCTTCTGCAAATGGTAAGTGCTAAAAAAATCAAAATCTTCACAGATCATACCATGTAGAATCTTGATCTCTATCATACTGCAACAAATTGGTGGGCAAGCCTACTTCTCATAGGGTTTTGCTGTCTGCCCATAGTAGGCACTTGGTAAATACTTGCTGATTAAATGATCCTTGAAGCAAAGCTGTTGCAGCTGATTGGCTACTCCAGGCAAGGTGGGTGCAAATGAGAGGGGTGAGAAACTGCACCTCCCCGTAGAGGGATGCAAGCACCCACATCTGCAAACAGGCTTAATTAGCCTTGCCTGTGCCAGCACCCTAGTCACACACACCTGGAGGGGAGAGAGTGAATGGGTTTGTCCAAGTGAGAAAGCTTCTATCCAGGGAGTGTGGCTCAATCCATTCCCTAAGGCTGATTGCAGTGTCAAGAAATTTCCAGCAGAATTGGACAAAGGTGCCAGTGGGAAAGGGAGGTGAATGGTTTGGCAAGACTGGCAGCTGGGGTGTGTCTTGTTGGCAGAGACCTGCCCCATGCTCTGCCAGGCTCCAGGTACCTATGCCCAGTGAGCTCAGAGAAGAGCCATGTTGGCCAAGAACCAGGGTCTGGCATGGTCCTTGCAAACTGTGTTTCTCAGCTGCCCCAAATGTGCTCAGCTGCAGAATGGAAGTGCTTCACTTGGGGACACAAGAATCTCACTTGGGAAGGGCTGAGATCAACACAAGATCAGCTGCTGCTCAGAAAGTACTTGTGCTCCATCAAATTGGACTCTTCCTAGACCCAAAGGAAGGGACTTACCTGGAGTCCAGGTCTCAGCAAGACCCTTGGAGCTGCCTATTGCTTAGCAGGGGGCAGAGTGGTCAGACTTGACTTGGGGAGCCTTGCTTGTGTTTGGAGAATTTGGAGATGTATCTCCTGCCCAAGAACTTTGGAAGTGTTTGAAGAGACACAGGATGATGGGTGTGTGTGCGCGTGCGCTCACAAACGGTTTTGATCAGACAACTAGATCTGAATGTCAGCTTTGCTGCACACTACCAACAACATGACTTTGCAATAATTTCTTATTCATTCCAAGCCTCCATATCCTCCTAAGTGAAGTGGGGCTAGTAATAAGTGTGATGCATTTTTGTGTCCTCCAAAGATTCATGTGTTGAAGTCCTAACCCCCAGCTCCTCAGGATATTATTGCATTAGGAGATGAGATCTTTAAACAGGTAAATCAAATTAAAACGAGTTCATTAAGATGGGCCCTAATCTAATATGACTGGCGTCCTCATGAGAAGAGATGAGGACACACAGGCACAGAGGGACGGCTGCATGAGGAGACCCCCATCTATATGCCAAGGAGAGAGGCCTCAGGAGAAACCAACACCTGACTTCAGATCTAGCCTCCAGAGTTGTGAGAAAATAAAGTTCTGTTGCTTAGGTGAGCCAGTTTGTAGGGCTTTGTTGTGGCAGCCTTGGTAGACGGATCCAGTAAGTACCTAAGAGATTTTTAAGGATTATCAGACAATATGTATACAAAGCTCAGGGGCATTCCTGGAGCATAGACTAGGTCAATATTTTTAATGTTCTACTATTTAGGTCTTCCAAGGCAGTGTAATATGGTGGCTTAGGGACTGGACTGCTGAGGTTCGAGTTCTGGTTTGCTGACTTACTTTGACCTTGGGTTTCCTATCAAGTTCTTGGGGGAAGCAGCAGTGCCTCCCTCCTAGATGGGCTGGGGTGTGAGGTCAGGTACTGCAGGTGTAGCACTTGGCCCAGTAGCAGGTGCCATTCTCACTGTTACTGTAGCTGAAGGCAGGTAAGCATTTACTGTCTTCCTCACTGTGTCTGTGTGCTGTCAATTCAATATTCGTCACGTACATCTCTGCACCGGACCCTATGAAAGCAGAGCAGAGGACAGCTACCCTGCTCCTTTTTGCCTCACTCCTGTCCTCCTAGATTCACCCTAAACTCTTCTTTGCTGTATTCCCTGTGGTCTATAGTTATGGAAAACCATAATATTTATATATGCTGCTTTCCAGAAATTTATCTATAGATGCTTTTTTTTTTTAACTGCACAACCTTGGAGGACCAACATGTCCTAATGTCCTCTATTTGCCAGTTGTTAACCTTTTTCTCTGACAAAGGTGTTCCAGATGATATTGCTGACAGAGCCTGGGAGACTATAGTTCTGATCTCCAGTAAGGAACGGATCTGTCTGTATTTGTAGTGACACACGCACACACACATTTAGCTCGAGAGGATAAACTTAAGTACAATGTCTGTCCTCTGGAGGGATATTGAATAATTTTAAAATATAACTAAAAGCCCTTTCTCTTTTTCTCATTGTGAGGACACTTAATACGAGATAACGTTCTTAACAGATGTAAGTGCACAGTACAGCGTTGTTACCTACAGGCGCAGCGTCGCACAGCGGGTCTCCAGAACTTCCTCACCTTGCGTGACTGAGGCACTGTGTCTGTCCATTAGCAACTTCCCGTGTCCCCTCCACCCCCACATCCCTGGGCCACCACGATTCTCTTCTTTGCTTCTGTGACTTGACCATTTTAGATGCCTCATGGAAGTGACATCAGGCAGTACGGTCCCCTGTGCCCAGCTTGTCTCACCTAGCACAACGTCCTCCAGGCTCATCCACGTGTCGCATGGGGCAGGATGTCCTGCCCTTTTGCTTTTAAAAGCGGCCAAAGTCAAGTACACAGAGACATTGGCAGCTGGGGCCTTGGTGCAGAAAATTCCACGGAAAGGTTCTGAGTGGCACGACCTGGCCTGACCTTCTCAAGCTTTTCCACTTGATGGCTCCGGATGACAGAGTTGATGAATGGGGGAGGGGGAGGGGTTGCTGGCCGGGCCGACATCCAAGTGTCCTGGTGCCAGCAGGACATTCCTTTGAACTATCATGCATAATTTCACAGATGTCCACACACTTGGCTTATATCCATATTTGTTTTGGATATAAAATGATGTTTTAAGCTCTTTCTTGAGAAGTAAAACGGGAAGCAACCAGAGGGGTTCCCGTACCCCATGGCTGAGAACTCTGGGGTGCTGCCTCCTCCCGTGAGGCCCAGGAGGGGCTCTGGAAACAGTGAAGGACACGGTTCTCAGCTCCTTTCAAATCTTCACCTTCCACGCTTCTGCTGTCGTTCCTGTCCTTGGAGATCAGTGCTGGGTACTGTCCATGGCCTTAGCGGGTTAGCAACGAAACCTTTCTGAAATGTTAACAGATGGTGGCTCAAGATTTGATCCACACCAGGGGTTTTAAGTTTAAGAGAAATCTCTGGAGGGCAGAGCAATTCTGAGACTGACATCGTGGAGGTCTGTTGTGAGGCGCGGGCTGCTGATTTCATCTGTGGGTCTCCAGGGGCCCGCTGTGTGTCAGGTGTGCGAGGGGACTGTAACTGCTCAACTCGCCGCCTGGCCCTTCTTTCTGAGCCTGTATCCTTTGCTGCTGGGGCTCTAGGGACAGGTTTGCTTAGCAACCTCACACCACAGTGGCTTCCTGGCCTAGTGAAGTGACCAAGGTGAGGCCAGGCGCCTTTCACTTAAGAGTCTGTAACCATAGGATAGGAGGACGTGCTGATGTTTGCCAACCCTCTCTGGGCTCGGCACCCTCCCTTCTGCCAACACCGATAATAACAGGTTCATACATCCCAGTAAACGAACAAGACAGGAGTGTACACCACTGCTCTCTCCACGCCTGAAATGTACAGTCCTGCCTGGAAATCTAAACCAATGCAAACAGAGCAAAACACAAACCCTTACTGCGCGGCAAGGACTTCACACAGGGTTTTCTTTTCTATATTTTTGGCCAAACCGTGCAAGCCACCAGCTGTCCATCCTGACCTCTTGGAATCTGTGCCAAATGCATAGATGAGAATTAGGTTCAGGCTGGTAGAAGTGATCAGCCAACTCTGCCATTATTTGAATTTATCTGTCAGCTCCAAAGGACATGCTTGTCTTGGATTTTGTTAGTTTGTCTGCTTTTATGAAATGACTGGGGGTTGGATGCTGGCATGGAGCTGAACTAGAAGTCTTCTCTTGGATACCTTTCAAATGCAAACACACCCAGGTTGCCTCTTCTCTGTAAGGCACTGCACTGGGCTCCATAGAGCCAAGCGGCCCACTTCATCACTGAGAGCAGGTCCGTGTACACATGGCTCAGCTCTCCCCAGTCAGTGAACGCCTGTCACCAGGAGCCATCTGGGTGCAAATAGAAGTTCAAGACCAGGAGTTGGAGAAGTATGAACAGAGGGCAGGTCACACCCACTCAGGGGACACAGAGGGGCAGGAGAATGCCTCTGGGCGCTGAATTCTGTCCGAGTTTCTGGAGGGTCGCAAGGTATTTGCTGCTGCAACTCTTGGTGGACCCGCTTTCTTTAGAGCTCAGCACGTTTCCCTCTCCTCTACCCACGGACGGCGTGCACTCTGCTAGGTAGGAAGCAGGGCAGAGGCAGTGCCCGTGGTCAGGACAAGTCCCAGAGCTCTGGCCTCAGGCAGGGAGGGCAGGACCGTCACCTTCTATCCCGCTTTCTCCTTGAGCTCAGGACGCAGCAGGGAGCCCTTATGTTCCTATAAAGTCATTGCACAGACTAGAGATTTTTTTTTTTTTTCCTTGCTTGCTTCTAAGGGGCAGACACCCTTGAAGTCCTGGTTGATTTTCAAAGAGAAATATAGATTCTTTGACTCAAGATGAAATATAAGTTTTCTGAATTTTAAGAAAAATGAAGGCCATGATTTCAACAATCAGCCTTTCCGAAAACCCACTGGGCAAACAGCAAATGTGCCGTCCAGTGGTGCCCACAGACCGCCCTCCTTCTCAAATGTACCAGGCACTTTGCAGCAGGAAAAGCGAAGGGCATCCCTCGCTTGGCCACTGTGCCCCTCGCAGGTCGAGTTGTGGAGCTGTGGGTTCAGGCCCCGGGGCACGTCGGCAGGGCAGCGACGCGGCTCCCGCGGCCAGCTCGGCCCTGCTTCCAGCCCCAGCCCCCTGCCCGCTGCCCCTACCCCCAGCCTCAGCTCCAGCACCTGCCCCCTGTCCCCAGCCCCTGCCCCCTGTCGGGAGGCGGCGGGCGCAGCGTGCAGCGCCGGGTCCCCTTCCTGCGCCCGGCCGCCAGTTGCCGGTTGCTAAGCAGTTATCGTTGTTTCTGTGGCGATTGCAGAGGCTGTTGCTAATTGGAGAAGCCCCACTAAGCTGCAGCATCTTGCCTCTTCTGATCCTGCCCTGCTCTTGGCGTGTGAAGAGCAAACTAGGCTGGTCTGCCCAGCCTCCCTCCCCCACCCTCTCCAAATAGCCTCGCGATCTGGGAAGTCTGGGCTAGAACCGCGCTCTCCCTTACCTGGCGCTTTGCACTCGGGCGTCCTTTGCACTGTGGTGGCGCCAAACTCACCGTCAGATCCCACCTGCCCCCGTGGTGGGGAGCCCCTGGACAGACCATGACTACTGCTAAGGAGGCGAGCGCTTCAGGGAAATCCGTGCAGCAGCACGAGCAGGTAACGCTGCTGTCGGCGTCCTTGTGTGTGTGTGTGTGAGAGAGAGACAGAGAGAGAGGGACTGTGTATTTCTCGAATTGACTGTAGCCCTCTGAGCCACCAGGCTGGGAGGGGGTGCTGGGGTCTGCCTGCCTCCTCTGCCTGCAGTTCTATTTTAAAGGATGCCTTGGCTTTATCAATAATGCATAGCCACAAGGAGCACCTGGCAAGGCAAACTTGATGTGAAGCACCCCTAGACAAAGGCCTCTCCTTCAGAGCTGCCTGATTTCACGTGTGTTAGTTGTGAAGGTTCTCAACTATTTCGTAATTTGGGGGGGGGGGGGCAAAACTCAGCTCATTCTGACCCTCCTCCGGGACTTTGCTTTGGTTCTAAGATAAGTCAAAAGAAGATGGGTTATGTCTAAAGGACTTTTCCTGGATACCTCGCGTCCGTCTTCCTCCTTTTGCCTCGTCTTTTTTGGAGGCGTGAGTGGGTAGACGTTGCTGATCCTGGGCACACAGTGCAAACTCCCTGCTGGGGAAGCTGAGGCGGGTGCAGTGAGGACCAGGTAGGGCTCAGCTGAGCAGCAGCAGGTTTAAAGCCAAGGCGAGGATGGCGAAGGTCGGCCTGGGTGTCCCACATGGCCGAGGGCAGCTGCTCACCCCACCTTGAAGAGCCCTCCAGCTGCAGAGGCTGGGAGTGCTGGGGGAGTAAAGGTGAATCAGCAAGCCCGGCTTCGCCCCTCACTGCGATATCGTAATTCCCTTCTTAGGAGATCTGGAGGGTTCTCGTCTTTAAATCACTGCTCGGTTCACCTCAGGCAGATCATTAAAATAGATCCTGGGAGACACCAATAGATTTGCAAAGCAGTTTGTTCAAGCTTGGTAAATCAACAGTACAAGCTGGTTTCTCCTACTTATTTTAGGGTTGTCCTTAGATCTCATTTGCTAGGATTGGAGCAAAGAGTGGAGCCTTCTTTGCAGAAAAGCAAAGAACCTCTGTGGGGACATGTGTGACAGAATCCCATCATCAAACACTCAGACAGGCATGAGAACAACTTTGGATCTGTATTTAGTGTGAATTCCACTTTTCGGTCATTTTCCCAAAGCCCATTTTTTAATTAAAAAAAAAGGACCATCTTATTAGTATTAGTATTAAGATTTTGCAAATGTGGAAATCTACAAATGTGAGACTATGTAAGTGTTAATGCGCAGTAAAGCTTGACAGGTGCAGGATAGACACACCATGCCCTCTTCCTTTAAAAAATTTCTACAGAATATTTGCTCAATAAAGAAATATTTTCACCCTAGATTAACATCCTATAACTAACTGGGTTTCCTTTTATTACAGTTCTGCTCCCTCACTAGGTATGAAATAAATGTGTGCTGGGCCTACAGTCTTGAACTAGACTCAGGTAACATTTCCGACCGTGGGACACAGGTATTAAGTATGAAAAGAGAAAATTGCTATTCCTAGGTCTGAACCCGAGGACTGGGAGCTGAAAGCCCGATCTGTATTGTGTGAAAGAAATTCCCTGGTTCCTGTACAACTTGCCCTTATTTTGCCTGATGCATCAGCCTGCCGGGAGGGCGGAAATGGTTAATGAGGGTGTGGGTTTTGGAGGACGTATGAGCTCTTGGTTTGATTTTATCCCTTTTGATCATTGGACATCCCCATCCTTGACCCTGCTTCCATTGTGGAAGGCTTGAATCGGTGTAAAACTGAAGACCAGAGGCAGCTGTGGCTGCAGAGAGCAGGTGGGGCCTCCAGAAGCAGCTGTCCTCAGCACAGACAGTTGGGAAGTCCCTGTTCCTCCATCCTCAGATGGCAGCTTCTTGACTGTGACAAATTCACAGAGCCCACCCTGTGAAGTACAACGAAGACAGGAGGGTCATCAGCCGGACTAGGATAAGAGAAGCAAAATGTGATGGAGGATGGAGATCTCACCTCTAGAAATATATATTATACCTTTAGGGGACCATGGATAAAATCCTAAAATGCTAAACTGCTCAAAACACAGAGAGGTAAATAAAACACTAAAATAAAAATTCCTGAAGACTATTTCTTATTCCTCTATTATATCTACATTTTTAAAAGGCATTAAAACTATTCTGTGTGCTTAGACTGCAGAGCTCTTGATGAGTTCTCCAATTATTTCATTTTTTATTTTCTTGCTGCTAATGAAACTTTGGGGATAGCCCCATGCCCAGACTGGTAAAAATTTGTAGGGAGATCAGGAAAGAGAAGTATGTTTCCTTTTTAAAAAAAAAAATAATTTTTTAGAGAGAGAGAGGATTATTGGTTTGGTCTGGTTTTTATGTTGGAGTCATTGCACCGCACTGACCCAGTGACTTCTCCAAATCACCAGGCACTTTTTCTTATGGGAAGCCCCTTCTCAGTGGGTCCTCACACCCTTAGATTGTGAGGCATTAATCTGAGGGTTTGGATTTAATGTAGTCTGACGCTTATCTCCAACACTCTTTAGAAATTATTTGGTTACTGCCATAGACTATCCCTCACTTCTTAGCAAGCTAACGGAGGGATGCTGCAGTCCCTTTATCTACCTCGGAGTTGGGAGCCAGGTATGTAGGTGGTGGGTGGAAAAGGATAACCACAAATTACTGAAAAAAAATTTAGGAAAAGATATAAAACCAAATGATTTCACCTATTAATTAGAGATTGCTATTTTTTCTGATTTGCTAAAAAATGTCCCTAAAAAGGGACAGTTGACTTCTAGAAGACCATTTCTCTTTCTCTTTGGAGATGTTAAAATTTATTTTTAAATGTAGCATTGTCAGCCCAGAGGTGTTTAGAAACAATGCATCTTTTAATCTGAATGAATTGAATTCATCTTTTGCTTCTGAACCCAATCAGATGAGACCGAGACTCCTCAGTACAAATGGAATCAGCACTGGCTAGACCCTCTTTTACCTCATGCTCAGAGTTAAGCCTAGTAAGGGAAGTAGAAAAAGATGAGGCTAGTTTGGTTTAAATTTAGTGTATTATTACACTAAATTTTTATTATTACACTAAATTTAATAAGCAAACTAAGCCCTTTCTTAGAGAACCAAATTAAGGGTTTTTTCCCCTTAAAATAGGTAAAAGTTCAAATTTATTTTAATACATCCATTCTCCATTTCAAAAGACTTAAATTGAAAAGCACTGATTAGTCATGCTATGAGTAAGAGAAGACAGAAAATAATTCTTCATGCTTCCAATGTGCCATGATACATTTTTGCTCAAATATTGAGCAGCGGTAAGTTTCCAGTGGCATACTCTGTATGTGTGTGTACACACACTTATACACACACATGAACGCATGCACACAAAATCACATGTCACAAAATCATAGTTGGAGGAGACCCCACAAATGCACCGTGTCCTTGTCCACCTTCTTGCGCTCAGGAGTCTCACTAATCTGTGAGAATATCCCTTTTCATAAAAGATTTCAAGAAAAGCCTCTTCTCATGTGGAAATGTCCTAAATTCTGTTGGCTAACTTGGATCTTTCACTATATGTTATCTTCAGTCACATACTTTACTTCCTTTGACCTAAAATCCAGCTGTTCTGATCCTACCTTGTATATGTGACCATTATTTTTTGCTGCTTCACAGTTTTATGTATGCTGTGCAAGTCCCAGTAGACAGCCCCCAATGTGTCTGAAATTGTGGGCCCCAGGACCTAGTGTTGACTGATAGGTTCAATTATTTGTCTGAGTATTTGTAATAATAATGCAATTGCAGAAGAACTTTTTGAAATGAATAGAATGTTATAAACAACACATTTGATAGAGTGGACTTTAACATGCATGTAGCTTAGAATTCTGAGAGAGGTTAGGTGACCCCCCAAAGAGCACAAAGGTAATGACCTGGGAACAGGACTTCTGATGTTCCCGACAAGTGCCCTTTGCATTCTATCTTGTTGCTTCTTGCAGTAGTAAAATGAGATACTGAAAGAGAGGATCCAGCTATGATCATGTGACAGTTAACTTGCTAAAGTAACCATATGAAGGGAGAAGGCAAGCTGAGGAGTCTGCATTTAAGGTACATGTGGTATTAGAGAAAAAAAAGTGGTGGAAGGAAATCCAGAAGAACAAAATTCAGTGTGAGGAAGTGCGAGCATGACTTATTGATGAGTCCTGATAGGAGAGGTGGTCCTTCCATGACTTAAAAAAGTAACATTGGATGCGGTAACCATATTCATGTAAATTCCATTCTGTGCACGGTCTACGTCATCTAAAACTCTTTGATTAAAAAGAAAACTTCAAGGAACTGAGTGATAAATAGGAACACCAGGTTCTTAGGACTGTGAGGAAATCCACCTAGGACTCATGAGCCTCCAGAGCAGCGAGAAAGAAAGGCATATTTTGGCTGCACAAATGGGCTTCTGTGAAGGATTTGAGGGGAGAACTCAGAAGTCGCGGGTATCCTAGAGAGAGCACAGAGAAAAGGTATCCTAGAGAGAGTCTCCTAGAGAGAGCACAGAGAGAGAAGATACTAGAGAGAGGGTCTTCTAGAGAGAGGGCATCCTAGGGAGAGCATAGAGAGAGGTATCCTAGAGAGAGCATAGAGAGGGAATCCCAGGGAGACCATAGAGAGAGGGTGTCCTAGAGAGAGCACAGAGAGGGCATCCCAGGGAGAGCATAGAGAGAGGGTGTCCTAGAGAGAGCACAGAGAGGGCATCCCAGGGAGAGCATAGAGAGAGGGTGTCCTAGAGAGAGGGTATCCTAGGGAGAGCGTAGAGAGAGGGTATCCTAGAGAGAGAGCACAGAGAGAGACGATACTAGAGAGAGGGTCTCCTAGAGAGAGTGTAGAGAGAGGGTATCCTAGAGAAAGCACAGAGAGGGAATCCCAGGGAGACCATAGAGAGACGGTGTTCTAGAGAGAGCACAGAGAGGGCATCCCAGGGAGAGCATAGAGAGAGGGTGTCCTAGAGAGAGGGTCTCCTAGAGAGAGGGTATCCTGGAGAGAGCACAGAGGGAGGATATCCTAGAAAGAGAGGCCTGTCCAGGGTCTCCAGGGTTGGGTCCTGGAGGTGAGGGATGAGGTGGGGAAAGGGCGTAGCTGGTGTAACACTGTCCTCAGATGAAGGGGTTTGTCTCATCAGCAGAGAGAGCAGCATGGTGAGGAGGCCAGCAACTGGCTTGAAGCTGTAGTGCTGTGTATTCTGGGGACCTGCAGGGAGTTCCCAGTCTCCTGGGATCCATGACGTGGATCACACCGTCTGTTAAAGCCTATCAGCAAGTGCCACTTCATACAGACAATGAAAGCCCAGACAGTCTGGGGGCAGGGGGCAGACAGAAGATACCCAGATTGGCTGTTGGTGCAGCTCAAACTGAAAATGATGGAAAGCAGCTACTTTTCTGTCTGAAGCATGCTCTCTGTGCCTTAAATGCATTTTGTTTTATTATACTGATGTTCCATTGAACTTAATCCTGTCCCTCATTTTCAATACTGTCGTTACCAGGGAAGGCTTAGCCAAGACCTTCAAATGCTGCATGAAGAAAACCTGGGGGACTTTGAGAGTTGGAGTATGCTTTTCATTAACCTTCTCCAGAATATCTTTAGCTCCAGTGTGCATGTGGTAAATGTTAAGATGCTAATTACTTATAGTAATGAACAGTCACCCTGTTTCCGCCTCATCAGAAATTGTAGCATTATTATCTTTTATGGAAATGAGGCGTGCCCGTGTTTGGCACTAACTGACTGGGTTTTACAGTAGACATTGTTCACCCTCTCTCATTGAGAAAGAGGGCAGAGTGAATCTGTTGATGTAGAGTTCTAAAAATTGAGGGAATGAATACAATTTGAGGGGAGAGTGATTCTCTATATGCTTTTAAATATCAATGGTTGGGTGATGTCTTTGTCTTAAAAAGATCAGACAGGCGGAAGTTGTGTATTCTTGTTTCAGATATTATTTGGATAGACAAAATGAGCTGAAATGGTTTTATTTCAAGTTTTATGTTTGGTTACCTTGTGGCCTTAAAGCTTGGGAGTAGGTAGCCACGTCCATCGGGGTGGAATCCTCTGTCCTGTTTGTTGTCACTCCACATGTGGCTGTCATCCTCAGGTCCTTCTGACTTTGATAGCCTGTGTTTCTTGGACTGGGGAAATAACTCAAAAGGGGAGCGGAAAGGGTTCAACACAGACATCCCACGTGAAGTGGTCAAATCCAGAAGTTTATTCTCAGTCCTCCTTTTGTCCCCTTGTGGTGTTGACTTCTTAACACTCTACTGCTGTGTTCATGTAGGCTTTTCCTCTCCACTTGTACCTGCCATGTACCCTTGTTGCTCACACTTGACTCTCTCTATTAGAACTGCCACATGTGCCATTCTACCTCGGACTTGCCAAATGACTGAAACAAATACAATTGTTATACAGCCAGCGTTATACGCTATTCTGCTGAGAGCGTTTGTAATGTTAGCAGTAGCCATTGGTGATGAAAATCAGTGGGATTATTAATGGTAGAAATTTCAGGTGAAAAGTTATGGTAGAGCCGATGGAAGAAAAAATAAAGTATTTAGTCACAATTATTAATGAAAAATTAAGTCGAGGTCACAGTGAAGACAATGTCGGCACCCCTGAAATCACTGATAGGGAATGTGATCCTGTAAGTACCTGTTCATTCTGCGTTTCTATTAGAGCTGGTCTTGTGTCAGGCAGGTGCCAGATAACAGTTTCTACTGCTTCTTTCTGCTTCCAAATCCAGGGGAATTGTATGGTAATGGAGTTGAAATTTGCAGCAATCCCTTCTTAGGAAAAATTGCCATAAGTACAGACACCGAGTCTGTGCTGTGGGTCCACTTTGATAGCAGTGTGTATCTATTTTTAGAAGAGGTGGCCAGGATACCATAGGATCCTGAGTGCAGTCCTCCTCCCATGGCTTTACAAAGCACATTACTGATGGTATAAAGTCTTGCTCATAGAATTTTCACCGACAATTTATATATTATTCCCTTACTAGCATCTCATCAATTTTTTAAGAGATTTAACTTCCCCTGCCAGAACTCAAGAAAAACTGCTTTTCCCAGTCTGAAACTGCAGGAGACTCTGAGCACCATCTCAAGCTGCTAAGCTGTTAATTTGGAACACAGGCTTCTAAAAAGATGCCTGTGTGTGCACTGTGTGTGTGGAGGTGGGAGACAGACCAAAAAGCCCCAGCACAGACCTGCTGATTAAAATGGGAAAACCGTGGTGGTGATGGTGGCGGAGGAGCTCTTTCACAACACTTTAAAAGGTCAAAGTCTGTCTTCTGACATGCTCATATGGTTCTTCTTGAAGATAATGGAAACTCATTCTTGTGAAAGGATAGATTCAACCCTTTGAATAGGTTACTCACAGCAAGATGTAACATCACAACCAGAACATACAAAATAGATCCCTATCATTTTTCTCTTTTAGAAATTAGCATGCAACAGAGGTGCCCTTGAGTGATAATAATGTATGTTTTTAAATGAATGGAAGAATTCTACTTTATGTTGAAGAGGTGATTATTTTCTCTTCTTGTTACAATATTTGAAGTTGTTATAGAATCCTGTCTGGGAATTTTGAAATTATGACACTGTGTATCTCAAATCAGGTCCCTGAGTGGGAGAGGGAAGTAAACATATTTTTTAATTTTAATAGCCTGCCTAATACCCCATCCACTTATTAGACAGATGTTGAATCACAGGAAGATTTTAATTTTGATAAATAAGTAACATAGTCAAAGGGAGCCAAAGTAGGAGAAAAGGAGAGATAGATTGGGGACAAATCCAGGTTGGCAGAGAGAAGGAAAATCTCCAGCTATGTTGCCCCTACTGAAGGGGCACTGAGTGGTTTGGGGGGACATGGAGATGATTTGGGAAAACGGAAAAAGAAACTGGAAAAATTCTGTAAAAGTATTTCGAAGCCAAAATGGCATATAAAGTATACAATGGAAAGCAGCAAAGGGTTAGTAAAATTCTGGAAAAGCGGGGAGAAATCTGAACCTGACCTGATATAGATTACTGCTCAGGAGAACAGGGATTTGGGAAACATAAAACTGTAAGAGTCACGAGGACATAAAGACTTTATTTTGTTGAATGTGATTATTTAATCTAGGCATGTCCTGATGGATGAAACAAGGACACTGGAAGCTTCTGGTTTGCAGAGAGCTAAAAGGGTTTGTGACTTCACAAATAATTTCAGTTTTACCTAGAAGCAACAAGGAATTTTAAGACGTTATGATACGTGTAATATATAAATGTATATCTGTAGTATTTCTTGAAATAGCAGGAGAGAGAAATATTTAGGAAGCCTCAAGACAATTAGAATTTCTGGCTTTGATATCAATAACCAGAATAAATGTACCATGCCTCCAACCCCAAGTCATATGGCACACAGTTAAAGAATGAGCTTAACCAATAAGATAACTTTGGTAGGTAAAAACTCTTTTGTCATTTAAAATCATGAAGACTTAATGTCTCAAAAGCTCCCTAAATGCATTTGATTAATTTAATCTGCTTGTTATAAGGATCAGGGATGGGAAGGCCTTAACCTTTGCCCCCGTTTGGAGAAAGTGCGACAACAGGTGTGCTCTGGCACAGAAGCCTCCAACTTCTGATCCCAGCTCTTCCACCTGCTAGCCGAGGGAGCTCGGGCGAATCTGGTCTGATTCCATGTCTGTAAAGTGGGGATAATGCCCATCACACTGTTGTTGTGGGGGGAAAAAAAAAACACTGATTATGTACAAAATGCTGTTCTTGGTATGGAGATTTTAAACTACTGTTTAACGAGCACTTATACTGTGTGTTGACATGACAGTGATGTTTGAATGGACCTTATTTTCAGCATTCCGTGAGGGTTTGTGTGTTCGTTCTAAGATGTGTTGTTCTATAAAATTATAGAATATTTGACTTTTAAAGTATCTCATAAACCATCTTTCCCAGTGATGTTGGGACTTTTGTTTTAGTAACAGAAACCTTTTCTCCAAAAGGCAATAAGCCAAATTGGCCCACGAACACCATGAAAGGACTTCCCTGCTGGCCCTGAGACATGTCAGCAGAGCCTCAGAGCAGATTGGAGTGCAGCTCACAGACTACACGTCTAACTCAGCAATCTAGATTTTACACAGGAGAAAACAAAGCTCAGAGACATTGAGTAAATTACTAAAAACACATAGCTGGCAAATTGCAGACTCAGAATACACAATACCCCCCCCCCCCCCTTTTTTTAAATTTTTGCTCTAAATCAAGCAATCCTGAGTGAGATTTGGTAAAAATAAAATGCTGAGAAGATTAACACAAAAACTGATATTAACTGGAAGCTGCAAAGGAAGTAAAGCAGTTAGGCAGTGCAGACGGATTTAAGAGCCCCTGTCTGGAGGTCAGTTGAGAAAAGGTGTGTGCTCCAGGTAAGTTGAGGGCTGCTGCCACTGTCCTCGCACCTCATGGACAGACACGGCCACTTCCTCTGTCTATTGCACCAACCCTGGGGACATTAGGTTTTTCATAATAACTTTTCATATTTACATAATTAGTTACTAAATGGGTTGCTTTTGTAACAAGGACAAAATGAGGGTGTAACAGTCGCTTATCTCCCCAATCCCTAACAGTAAGCAACAATTAACTATGCGTGCTTTGGAAGTATGCAGTTGGTAATTTTCAGTCTCGCGCCTGAATAACCTCAAAGGTGGTAGTTGTACAACAGGTGTGGGAAGATGGGAGAATCAGGGAGAGGAGTCCCAGGATGTCACTGTACAAACTGGGGATGTGGCCCAGCAGGGGTTCAGATGTTGAAACATCTGGAAATTTTATTTGTTCACAAGCTTAAGCTGAAGGAAAGCTATGTTGATCATTAAGTCTTAGATTACAGATCCTTTTTGGGAATCTGATGAAAGTCATGGACCTACTCACCAGAAAAACTCCCCTGGCTTCTTGAGTTTGTGAAGTTCACATCCCCTTCCAGGCTGAGTGTGTCTGTTGTCTTCACGTGGTCTCCAGTAAGCTAGCACAGTCTCAAGACTCAGCAGTAGAAACGTACTCAGTGCTCAAGCCTTATGCAGATATTGATCACACAGCTAATACATCTGGGTGCTGCGCTGGGTGCAGGAGGGGGCACGACACAGGAGGGGCTGGAATGGGGCAGGGGGAGAGTGGTCAGGCAGAAATGGGTAGAAGACCACAAAAGTGGTAGATAATGGATCCATGAGCCATGTTGGGTGATGAAAGGCTAAAGGAATGTGATCATATAATTAAGATAGGAGGAACTAATGTCGTGATGATGTCTTTAATCAATATTGAGGGGTGGTTGCATATTATTAGAAGAAGATATAGGATTTTGATCTTTTCTATTTTTTGTGTTGCTCTAAAAAGCAAAACTAGGGATCTGTGGGTTCATGTCCATAGTCAGCAGCTTTAGCTGAGCCTCATGACATGCCCTTCAAGTCATGGCTGGCTTGCCCACAATTGTCCCAGGAGAAGATTGGTGGAATCAGCAGGGGACACTCCACTGTGCTCTTCCTCCAGTAGGAGGAAGTTTGATGGAGAGCCCCATCTATTGAATATCCCAAGACTCTAACATGGTGCCTATTTTACCTGTCCTTGACATATGCTATGAGCCTCTGAAGGGCACAAATCATGTCGTGTTACTTAGTGTGTCTCCAAGCATTGTGCTGGACCCACACATCCCTGTGCTAAACAAATCAATGAATGAATGAATTGTATCCTCCTCTCCAGAACTGTAACCTTCTCTAAAGAATGATCCACAAACGTGAAGGTCTGTGGTTTCATTCTTTATTCTACAAATGAATCATTGGACAAATGAGTCAAATTTTCAGAGCCCTAGAGGAAAATCGAATCCCCCTCTGAATCACCAGCTTGCTTGTTTTCCCTGATGCTTGAGGTGTCCTTGCTGCTCTCCTCCCAGCATGTCCCCCACACCTTGTGCCTGAGACCGCTGCTTCATCACAGAAGCGTCAGTCCTTCGCCCTGGCCACCAGCCGCGTGTCACCTTCCATCTTGCCGGTCCTGCTGTGAGTCATATCTGTAAAGTAGATGAGTGTTCCCTCCCTTACCAACTGTGTAGATAAGGAAGTCAATTAACTGAAGATGAAAGAACTGTCGAAGGGGCGTTATCCATCGCCACAATCCTCTTTTGTTGTGGCTGAAGCAGAAGCACCTGGTCTTCCTCGTCCGCTGAAGGCCTTTGCTGAAATGAGACAATGAGATGCAGGTGCACAGCCTTCTCCAAGGCATAGAAAAGCTTGAACATTTGGGTGGATCCTCGAATTCCCAGGTGGGACAGCTGCTGTGAAGGAAAATGAAAGAAGATCGAGATTGAAGGAATGAGAGGATCTGGAAGGTCGGCCCCAGCTGCCCTCTGCTGGGGAACCTCGTTGAACTTTTAAATGAGGCAGCGTAGGTTCGAGAGGGATCACGGGTGTGAGCGATGGGGTAAAATGCTGTCTCAGATAGACATGAATGAATTGGCGAGACTATGGCTTGCAGGGCCAAGGCAATACGGAATTATGGTATAGGTGAAACCAGCTTTGGATTCAGACAGGCCTGAGTTTAAATTCCAGCCCTGGCACTTACCAGCTAGGTGGTGTTGGACAAAATACTATATCTCTAACACCAAATACAAAGCCAGCCCCACTAATGTGTGTGCTCAATGAGTCAGTGAATGGATGAATGGTGTCCTCCTCTTTAAACTTCCTCCAGTGAATGACCCACATCTTTTCATGGGTAACCTCAGTTTGCACATTGAGCAAACACTTGACTAATAACAGCTGTGCATGTTAGCAGTGTGGAAATTATGGTATCACAACAGGTTAAGATGCAGAGACGTGATGACTTGATATGACTTGGGTCAACGTTTGACAGTCTCCATGGCTCTACCAGTGTGGCTGCAGGAGAGTAGTTTCTAAATGTACACAAAAAGTGTGTGTGCTGCTCTGGACGAAGTGGTTTACTTTTCCTTAACTGCTGCTGTGCTTGAAATTGGGCATGTAATAAGCTGCAGTTGAAGCAATTAGTCTACGGTTTTTGACACTATTAAGTTCACATAGGCATGTGGCTGAATAGTTATGTTAAGTACTTGAAGCTCAGTTGTGGTGTTTTAGTTGTCAAAAGCATATTTGCAGCTTAGATGAGTGCTTAACTTATCTCAGTGATGCTGTTGTGAACTTGAAGTTGTTGAGAAGCTACTACATATAACACTGCATGCAAAATAGACTCCATAAGAATATTTTATATTTATTGAAGTCTTAGAATGAGGCCAGGTTTTAGACGACTAAATTTAGATTCTGAGGAATTATGGCCCCAGTAATGAGTGGATACATGATTAGAATTTTGTATTAGTTTATTTTTATTCTGTAAGATCTCTATTGAAGTTTTCAGATTTATGTAATTGGGTTGTCTTTGCTTGAATGAGGAAATTATACTTAAAATAACAGACGGTAATTGAATCCAAGAAAAACACTAAAGAAAATATAGATCACTGCGTGAAGTGGGCTTGTGTGTTTGTGATCCTTACAGTGGCTTGCAGGATATGTTCTCAACAAATGAGTATCAAGGAAAGGAAATACTGAACTTATGTGTATTTTCCACTCAAATCTTCATTTCATGAAAGAAACTCAAAATACCATTTAATTATGTAGCAGCTTATGGACTGATCCAATGTCTTGTATTTTAGGAGTATACAGAGAATTCAGATAAACATCAGATTTTAAATTTTTAAAAAGTAAAATGTTCTATAAGCCTCAACCTTTGGGGAATCCTCACTTCTGGCCTCAAGTCATGTAGTTGTTGGCACTGAAAATATTTACAGGGATTGTGCAGTACATAGTTGTATTTAGAAATGAGTGAGAATTTTAATGGCATAGGGCTCTTTACTGTCTCTCTTGCTCCCTCTTTATGTGCTTGGGAATGCCAGTTATTTTCTTACATTATCCTGTGAAGAGGTGCAATCAGTTTAAAGACAATGGGAGCAATCTTGGAGAAAAATTCTTAAACCACAAATTAATTACATCCCTACCCTATCAACCACGCTCTCTCCTGGACTCCCCACCTCTCTGCCAGCCCTCCACTACCAAGACCAAAAAACTGGGCATTCCTTTGCTGAAATACTTTGAAAACGCCTTGTACACTGATAAAAGTTCTGGAAAGATAAATCCCTTTGCTGATTTTTGTGGAGTGAGTTGAAGATTCCCCAGGTCAGGCCTGTGGCAGGATAAGCAGAAATCACTGAGAGAGGATGTATTTTACCTGCAAGGTGGGAACGAAGAGGTGGATTTCTGTCCTTTGTTATTCAGGATGTCTTATTTTATTTCTTTTGGGGCTCAATAAGTAGGGTGTAGTAACCATCCCTTACCATTTGGTCCCCTGTCATCTACACGAGTGTACATGTTATAGAAAAAAGAAAGTGCTTGGATGTGTCTGGCCACTTGAGGGATACGTTGTCTGGTAGGGTCATTGATGTGGGTGATCTGTGCATACCAGGCACGTGTTTCCTTCCAGCCAGCTGGATCTGCTCCGCCCCCTCTGGTGTGGGCATATATCAGTTTGATACTGCATGCTGGCTTTCATCGGGTCCCTAAGGCCAGCAGCAGGAGAAGGGGACTGTGTCAGGGCAAAGTAATGAAGTATAAACACCGGAAGGTTGCCTACACGTGTCTCTCCAGAGGATTTGTCATCATGAATTTTTTACTGATTTTTTTAAAGTAAGAATTATACATGATGATTATCTATTTCATGTAAAAACACAATGATTGTTTTGATGGAAAGATTGAAATAAAGCAATCACATTTTTTGGGGGGGCCCTCCAATTCTTTTGCTTTAACGCAGGTAAAATTTTAGTTTCTGAAGACAAGGTTAGAACTCCTAATTTTTCTCTGCATAGTTTAAATATATTAAATGGAGTAAGAATACTGCTTTATATTTGTATAATGCTTAGCATGAGTGATACTAAAAATGCAACATGAGCTACATATGAAATTTTAAAATGTTTAGTAGTCACATTATAAGATTAAAAAGGAACAGATGAAATTAATTTCATTTAATACAGTATGTCCAAAATCTTATCATTCTCACAGGAACCCAATTTAAAAAATGTTAATGAAATATTTGACACTTTCTCCCCGATGCTAAGTCTTTGAAATCACATGTGTTTTGCACCTACAGCCCATCTCAATCCAGATCTGCCACATTTCACATGCTCACTCTCTATATGTAGCTTGTTTCAAGCAGTTTTGATGGCAACTCTACACTTACTTGGTTTTTACATGAATTATCTTATATGCCCTAATATCTTCAATTCTATAGTAACATGAAATATTCATCTACAGGCAGTAAAAACTGTATCTAAGGTCCATATTATGAAGAGGAAAATTAGCCAAGTATGTTTCTCTTTGAATTTACATTGGCAAATGTAATTTTCTAGAGTTTCAAAAAAGGTAGTGTTGGTTCTTTATAAAATGTTTGCTGAGAACTTCTGAGGCAAAAGGTAGTATTCACTCAATATAACTACTTACTGAGCCTCTACTTGGTGTAAAGCAGACTTCTAGGCACAGAAGATCCAGTAGAAAAATAGGAACATTAATATTGAGCAAGCTTCTGTTGTGTGCTAGACGCTGTTCTCTGCATTGATAGAATTTCACCAGGTTAGCTTTTGCCAAATAAAATGTGTTGTAGTTTTACAAAACCTGCTTTCCCGTACCCCTTGCTCCCCTCCATAAGATAAATTCTAGCTCTGGGACAAGGCCACAGCCACAGCCACAGCCACAGCCACAGCATGCATGGGGAGAGGGGTGGGAACCCGTGTGGGGCTTTATTTCCTCGGCTACTCCATGATCGCTGCTCGCTGGGGACTGCTGAAGACTAGAAATGGGAGATGGCCTTAAGGAGGAGCTTCTCTCTCCTGCAGACATTGGCTCCTAGAGTTTGGTTTGTTTTAAGCAAAAGTGAGATTTATTGGAAATATACTGCAGTTGATGACACAGAATCGCAGAGGGCTGAAAACCCAGGTGTGGGGACGGCAGCTGCTTCCCTGTCAGAGATGCTCTTTGGCTACCGGCAGTTTCCACACCCCCACCCCAGCTTAGTCCCTTACGAGAGCGACCCCCTCCCCACCTGCCTGCATCCCAGCCTGAAAAGGCCATGGAAGCACCCTGCCTGGCTAATGTCAGGCGTGCACCTCTGGACCAGCCACCTGGCCTTGGGGCAGAGTACCGTGAGCCCACATTCTGAACGTAAAGCCAACCATTAGGAGACAGACTTGGAGTGTCCTGTCACATTCCGATGCTGTGTGCACTTGTGTTTCTACAAGGAGATGTGTTTGAGTGTGGAAAAGCGGAAGAGCTTCCCCCAGTTCTAGTTTGGTCAGAATGAGCACCGTCCGACTAGCTCTGGGTTTCTGACCCACCCTCACTCTAGCAAGCCAACTGTGTGGGCAGGAGGGCCACGACAGGAGGGAGATACTTTTCATTTGGTCTCAAACTTTATGACCGGTGATATTCCGTGCCATGATGAGAATCACGTTAATAATTCATTTTCCAGCTGTGTTAGACAATATAGAAGATTCCACGCAGTGGGAGCCTGACCTCCACCTTCAGGGAACTTAACAGTTTTCTATAACAAGAGAGGTATGGAGTAGATTCCTGAAACCATAGCAGCATCGGATAGAACAGAAAATTTGCTAGACTCTAGCAAACCTTTTAATTCCAGGTATTCTCTGGAAGATAGTATTTGCTGGATATCTGCTATGAAAAGTATTACATACTGAAAAGGGTTTTATAGGTAGTAAACATTATAGCCCATGTCTTCAAGATGTTTGTAATATAAAACACGCCCACATGCACTAAACATGCCTACTTCAAATGCCTGTCCTTATGTCACACAACTGTGAAGTTATCAACCCAATTTCAAAAACCATGTGCAAAAATCCAATCAGGGGATGTGTATAAAAGTTCATTATGAGCTGCAGTACAGTACAAACCGAGACGGCACTGCTGTGATCGGGCCTTCTGTTCTCTAGTTCACTACAGAAGCTGGCCTGCTTGCAGAGAAGAATGCACCCATTTTTGCTGTTTGGGAAAAGACAAATGGAATAAGGAAGAAAACTCAAATCCAAATGAAATGCCCTTCCACGTGCATCTTGAACGAGTTTATAAAGTAGTTTGAACGTGAAGGCTACTGTAAGCTTGCCAACAAAATTGCAAGGACATGGTTTCCTTTCCAAGATTCACTGTTCCACAATAGCTCTAAGGTGGAAATCTCTTGTGCAGTTTATGTGTAGTTCTTTAAATTGGCACAGTTGGCCTAAAGCTAAAACTCTGTACTTTGTATTTAGGAAAGAAAGGAAGGAAGCTCTTTTGCACAGGAGGCTGTAGGAAACGAGAACTGCATTTAAAGTGAGGGTTGGGGGGGATGTGTGCATGAGACCCAGCCCCTGCTTGGCAGTGGGCCCTCGTTGGGGGCCAGCTCTGATCTTGGTGACAGATGATTTTGTCAAGCTCCATACAAGAGGTATGTGTCTATTTTATCATCAATGACTTCTCCAGAGCACTTGCTGCTTGAGGTCCCCCAGCCGTGAAGTTTTATTGACCCATTTGCCTTCTGTCCTGTAAGTGGATGGGATCATCTTTCCTGAGGGGAGAACTCCCAGAGTAATGTCACACTTGTCTGAGCAGTTGGAGCTTACCACTTTTTACAGATTTCAGCATTTTAGCATTTTAGCTCCTTTATTCTTTCTCTGTCAACCCCGGGCCGCTGGCGAAGGGTGTGCATGCTGTCTCTGGTTTCAGTAGAGTGTTCATGGTCAGTTTGAGCCTCCACTTTAGCTGATGCCTGTGAGTTCATAATGTTTTGATCTGAGCTGGTTGGAGTTTGAAATAGATAAACCAATTTGATATCATTGTACCAGGGGTCTGGTGGGTTTGGTAGGAGTGAAGACTAAGGAGAGGCTCCAGTGAGCTAATACAGGCAAAAACCTGACACAACCCCCGGTATGACAAATGCACAGAATACACACCTACGCCACTCATATTGTCCATGTACAGTCAAAAGGAGTGAGGACTGAGGACAATTGAGTGGTGTCCCATTTCTTCAACAGGACAGAGCCCTGAATGGAGGAAAAGTGGGTGGAATTCCATGGAAGAATTGGAGCATATATATGTACTTTTTTTTCTTATTTGGAGATATCCTACCAATTAATTAAATTATGCTCACTATAACTCCTCTCGCTTCATGCTGCTTGTTCACAGTCGCCTTCCATGTATGCGGCCAGCTGCTTGGGAAGATGCGTCTGTTCCCGGCCTCACCATTCCAGTACGCTTTGTGTAGTTGATGTTTCAGATAATTTAATAAAAGCTGTGTTTGCTGGCGCACTCTCGTCCGGCCAGCTGCTTGGGAAGATGCGTCTGTTCCCGGCCTCACCATTCCAGTACACTTTGTGTAGTTGATGTTTCAGATAATTTAATAAAAGCTGTGTTTGCTGGCGCACTCTCGTCTTTCATGGTTCTCTTTGTACTTTGCTCCTCAGTGAGACGAGCTGAGAGCTGGCCCTATGGCCACGTGCCCCTTTGCTGCTTCTCACCGGCCTGCATCAGAGCTTGGCTCCTCTTCTGCAGATGTCACAGCACGTGATCTTCCCTCCTGGGTTCTCGCAAGCATAAACCCGGTTCCCCCTTCTGCCCTACTCAGTCCCACCTACATTTGATTGCTACCCCAGTCTTCCATACTCCTATCAGTTTTGTGAGTATTTCCATGTCTGAAGGGCATTTTTTATTTTACCCCAGCAGGTCAGCTTGTCTTTTATGAATGCCCTATATTTTAACATGACATAGAAACCATGATACTAACTGACATGGCGTGCATCTTCACGGTCATTCAGCCCTTTCACAGCCAGGAGTTTATTGGGTCCCCACAAACTCCTGGGGTGGGACCTGTCATCTCCGTTTTCCACAGGAGAAAACAGAGGCTGAGCGAGAGAGCACACCAGCCCCAGCGACCCGACAGGCCTGCTTGCCCTGGTCCCATTGCATGACCCATCCTACCACCAGCCCTTCTGCTTAGGGGGATTTAGGGCCCATATAGGGAATAGTAGCTTCAGGGAACCTCTTTACAACAAAATATATTTTCCTCTCCAGAATGTTCATGGCTAACCTTGATAGCCTTGAGCCTCTGGTGCCTACAGTTGCTGCCGGGACTTACTTTATACCTTTATTTCAGAGACAAACCAGGATCTCATTATCCTTGGTTACAGTCGATCTCTTTAAACACTGCCCTAGGAATCACTTTAAAATCGACAGGAGTTTAGCTAGAGTCTCTTCTGTGATGGAAATTCCAATCCCGAAGAAAGAGAGCAATATGTCTTAATTAGGTATTTATTCTAATGATTCAGAAAGTTAATCAGTTGGTCCTGTTTACTTTATTCTCATTAGGAGCTGAAGATTTGGATGGTTATTTCATGATCTACTGAGAACTGCACCAAGACTGTCAGTATTCAGTAAATAATCTGAGGGAAGATGCTAACATTTTCCGTCATGTGCACGTACACGATGCTTATACCAAGGGCACATTTTTAATGGATTTGAATAACAGATGTAAATTTGATTCTCTGTTACTTGAATATCTTACCTGCTTGGAGGTTTTATTGCCCAGGACTACCCAATAACAAGTATGCATCATTTTAATTGAAACTTAAGCTTGACACTTTTATTGAAAAAAATGGATTTCAAGTTATTTTTCATGCACAGAGCCTGCATCCAGCCTGTGTGTCATTGGTGAAGGCCATCTCAGAGGCCGATTATCTTACCTCCATGCCTCAAGGAAAAATAAAGCCTCACTATCTCATTTCCTTGAGATTTGGCAAAGTGATCAATTAGCTCTCCTAAGACCTATAATAAAATGACTAAAATGAGCAAAACAAACTGAATTGAGTCATGATGACCAGCTCATCAATGTGCATGTGACCCTGTGCCTGAGGTCTGTGGCATCAGAGCCTCGGGTTCTGTGCATGGTCACCTTCAATGGATCATGTCCCTATCCAGAAACATGATGTGGCCATATCTTTGGTGGTTTCTAATTTATGTAGACTAGTCTTTCATATTCTGAAGTCATTCCTGGAGGATAAAAGTCAGAGCTCAAAATCTATACTTTGACAAAACAGGGATGCAGATATGGATTGTGGTAAGATCGAACCTCGGGCCTCAGAAACATGATATAAAATATTTAAGAACTCTACCTGACACCAGTGGATTAATTCCTTTCTCTTGTTGTCAGGGAAGATCTCAGCTGGATCCAGAAAGGCTCCTGTCTGCACAGTGTTGTATATTTATCAAGAATGTATAATTCTGGCATTCTGTTATATTGTTAGAGAACTCTACCTGACACCAGTGGATTAATTCCTTTCTCTTGTTGTCAGGGAAGATCTCAGCTGGATCCAGAAAGGCTCGTGTCTGCACAGTGTTGTATATTTATCAAGAATGTATAATTCTGGCATTCTGTTATATTGTTAATTTGAGCCTGGAAGTATAGAAGCACTTTAAAGTATTTGCAGGCTACTGTAATCACCATCATAAATTTTATGAAGTTGTTGCATTATAATACCACTTTGTTTTTCCATCATGATTTTTTTAGAGAGTGAGCTGTTCGGCACTAATTCATCTCTCTTCCCAAGATATATGGCAAATAAAGTACTCTACTGATTTCCCACAAGGAAGCAATGAAACAAAGGAGGGGATTGGTCTCTTTGGTCTGCAGACAGTATTCAGTGAGTCCTGGGAGGGCGGGCGTAGCTAAGGATGCAGAAAAGCCTACATTTCCAGAAGTTCCCAGTATTGTTAGAGAGATAGGAAGCACTGTGTTCTGGGTCTCTTTGGTTCACTGCTAATGTCTTGCTTGGTGTCTGGTCACCCTAGCTCATTGCTGGTGTCTGCATGAAGATGGGTGCCTCAGGGTCGGGGGGTAGGGGGTGTATTAGCTTCTAGTCAATTTTGAGAAGAGGAAAGCCTTGGGATGATGGGTAGCAGGATAAAATATAAGAATCAACAGTCATTAGAATTATAGGATTAAAAAGTAGTGTTAAGTGACTTATAGGTAGGGTAACTATAAATGTCAGATTGCTCAAGATAGTCCTGGTTTATGCCAATTGTCCTGACTTGAGTTTTCGCCAACATATGTATTGATGAAGAATTAATATCTTAATACAACAACAGATTAGGAGTGCAGATTAATGTGAGGCCTTTTTACTACACTGTAATTTGATATCTATATTGATTTCTATTTTTATTTGAGTAGTAGTGTTGATCCCGTTTCTTAGAAGAAAAAGGAAAGTAAGAAAAATAATAAAATTTTGTTCAAGCTGTTATAAAATTTTCTTTCAAAAGTGAAACTGGAATTCAGAACTGAAAAACTCCATTGCCTGTACAAACACCCACTCCACATGATGGGAAAAATGGATAAAGCAAAATAAATAATGGTGATAAAATGTGTGGTATGCATTTCTCTCCTCTGTTACGAGCTCGTCTCTCAACTTTCACCATTTGTACTGGATATGTCATTTGGTTTGCTGGGACAGCAAAGAAAAAACACAGATATTATAAGCCTTGCAATAATTTGCAAAAGAAACCTCCTTTGCCCAGGCTACTCCATTTCTGTTCTGCCTTCAATGGAAACACACGTTACTGTGAGCAGTTCCTGACATGGTATTGCTTTTGAAACAGCAGTGCTCTGGGAGTGTGTTTCCTAGAACCCTCTGGAGGTAGCTGCTATTCATGTTTGCTGGAGCAATCTTTACCAGGTCTGCGAGCTCAGCCAGGTCATGGGCTCAGAGCCATAGAGCGCCAATTGCCAGAGACTAAAAGAAGAGGGAAAAATTGCTTGTTCAGATCTCCGTGTTCCTTTGCCCTCACTCAGAGTACTATATGTGATCAGGGTTAAAGTGGTTGGTAGGAGCAGGTGTTACTTTTGATGGGTATGACCTCCTAGAAAAATAGCCCATCACACAAGATGATGAGAGGCTCATGAAGAGCTGAGATCTGGAGTCGTCATAAAGTTACGTCCCAAAGTAGGAGAAGTGAACTCACAGTAATGAAGGACATGGGGGAGGGGGTTCCTGTTCAGTTGGCGGGGCGTCCACTCAAGAGTTTTTCTGAAGGTGAATTTAATTGATGATGTATAGGTAAAGTGAGATAGAATGAGGGGAGATACAGGGATAGGGGATCGAATAATTTGGCATAGGTGTGCTTCTGAAAGTACTCTTTGCCAGTCTGCCTGGTATGGTCTAAAATAGTAGAGGAAGTCTGGGGAATCCTATTGATTTTGGGCTTGTACCAACAGACCATAAAATATTAAAACAGAAAGGAGACTTAGTAATCATTAAGATTATTCTGAAATGAAAAAAAAAATCAAACCCACAGAAACGAAGGGTTTACTTAATTGATTTAATGATGTTCACATGCTAATTAGTTTATAACACACCTACTGCCTCCTTGACATCGCCCTGTTTCCCTAGAGAGCAGAAGGGAATCCTGTGGTCACTTTAACAGGTGAGGTTCCGGCGAGGCCAGGTCTGAACCTCGGGAAGGATGCTGTGTGTTACTTTGTGGTCGGCATCCACCCAGTGATTACCCTCTCCCTAATTCTCATCAGCCAGGGTTGTTTAGAAACATTGAAAATAATTATTTCTAATTGTGGATAGCTCTGTTAAGTAGGATCTCCCATTTTTCTAACCATTATTTTTTTCTTCCTATAACAAGTTTTCATAAAAAATGAAACCACTGGTTTTAACCTTATGTATCTTAGAAAAATATAGACAGATAGGACATTGGTGTTTTGCTTAAGTTTATGAATTTACTTAAATTTTCCCCATCAAAGCTTCGATGTACACATTAGTTTTATTCCTGATTTCAACAGATGTGTTCTGCTCACCAAACACAGTATTTTCTAGACTAGCATGGTCCAATGGAATTTGCAGTGATGATGGGGTTGTTCTGTACCTATGCTGACCAATACGGTAGCCTCTAGCCAAATGTTGCCATGGAGGTCTTAAAATGTGCCTAGTGTGACTGAGAAATGGAATTTTTAAATTAGTTCTAATAAATTAAAATTGAAATTGTTGGGCCGGCCCGTGGTAGCCTCTAGCCAAATGTTGCCATGGAGGTCTTAAAATGTGCCTAGTGTGAATGAGAAATGGAATTTTTAAATTAGTTCTAATAAATTAAAATTGAAATTGTTGGGCCGGCCCGGTGGTGCACTGCTACAGTGCGCCGCTTGGGAGTGCAGTGGCGCTCCCGCCGAGGGTTCGGATCCCACATACAGACCGGTTCCCACTCACTGGCTGAGCGAGGTGTGGGGGCAACGCCGAGGGTTGCGATCCCGTTGCCGGTCCCGGTCCGGTACTGGCGCGACACTGAGGGTTGCGATCCGTTGCCGGACACGAAAAAAGACAAAAAGGAAAAAAATAAAATAAAATAAAATTGAAATTGTTATAGCTACCTCTATGGCTAATAGCTGTACGATTGGACAGGACAGTTGTAGACATTGGTGTTGGGTGGAAAAAATAAAAAGATGCTTCATGAGCCCTGATACAAGGTGCTTGCAGCCTGGAGTGGGGGAAGGGTGGGGGACGGTAAAAAATTGTTGCACTAGGGAGGGATCACCGAGTAGGGTCTGCGAGAGCACAGAGAGCGAGCATGATTCTTCTTTGGGGTGGAGGAGACCCAGGGAAATTTTGAGAAGGAGCTGATATTTGAATCTCGAGGAATGAGTTGAGACTGCTCCATACATCAGATGAACAAAAAGAGGAAGGAACTTTCAACAATGGAAAAAACACGTGCAAATTCACAGTTGGGTGAAGAGCCGGGGGAGATATGTACACATTCACACCCCGTCGTGGGGAGGCTGCTGGCAGCCGCTAGGGTAACAAGTGGCCCTGTGTTGTTCTGCTGCACTTTCGCCCTTATTCTACCATAAAGTGCTGTGTGACCTCGGACAAATCAATCTACCTTTCTGGACTTCAGTCTCTCCTTCTGGAAATGGGAGTCATGACTCAAAGCCTGAAGGTGTGAGTGAGGCAGTTTTGTGGCTCTTTCCTCCTCCAGCCTTGGAAATTATACGCTTTTATCACATTTGCTGGAGGCAGCTCCTGCATTCTCTAGCTCCTGCGATGGCCTTCCTTCAAGATGGTGAAGACATTCTTGGTGTCTGACACTGGGCAGTATTTAACTAAGGTACCCCAGATGTCCTTGCAAAGTTACCACAATTGCTGGTGGGGCA
>NW_007728560.1:396694-397574 GCF_000696425.1 Galeopterus variegatus
TTATCACATTTGCTGGAGGCAGCTCCTGCATTCTCTAGCTCCTGCGATGGCCTTCCTTCAAGATGGTGAAGACATTCTTGGTGTCTGACACTGGGCAGTATTTAACTAAGGTACCCCAGATGTCCTTGCAAAGTTACCACAATTGCTGGTGGGGCAGTCTCCTCCAGCTCAAGTCACAGTCCCATGCTTTGGGCCCCTGTATGGTGTTTGCATGATTTTCTACTCTCTCAGGTATCTTAGAGCCCAGAGAGAAATGGCTCCTCTAGGGAGCCTATGTAAAGACTGCATCACATTTGGAACTGTTAGGAAGAGATACAATTTTGGGGATTCATTCATCTATCATTACATCAACTGGCAGTGCACTCAGTACACGGGGCCTGTCTGTGTGCCTTTTGTGAGAGGATGTAAGGTTCGTTTTTCTCCATGACCTACCTGCTGGCACGGAACAAAAGTTCTCTGCCAAGCTCTGACGGCTCTCACTTGAGCTCTACTAATAGGCAGATAGAGAACTGGTAGACCAGAAGTTTAGATATGAGAAGAAAGAACTTACCTTTTGTTAATGAACCTCTCAGGCTTTTGATTTTGCGGCCCTCAAATTCTTATATCAGCAAAGATGTTCACACTCATCTGTAGGGAAGCTAATTTTACAGGAAATGGAACAAGAGGGGGTTTCTGTTGGATCAAGAAGATGCAGCTTTGAAGATGTCCACAGGGGAATAGCCATCAATTTGCCATGTGTGTGTGTGCTCTACCAATCTACAGCACACCCAGAGCGCGGTGTACCTGTCATCTCTCAAGGTGGACAGGGTATCACGCAAGAGCTGATCATTAACACAGCAGGCGTGGCTAAATATAGAGATGTAGCATGAAACTAATAGCC
>NW_007728560.1:398429-400173 GCF_000696425.1 Galeopterus variegatus
TGGTTGCTGGCCCACAGCTAGTCCTTTGGGTAGCAGGGCTAGGGGTCTTCATGTGCCCACACAGTGCATGTGTTTCCACTGCGAAGGAACTGCCCAGAGTATGCCAGGGTATTTACACAGGACCAAGGAAGTCTGAGAAACAAAGAGGTGCAGCGATTTATTCACAGATACAGGTTTAGACAGTGTGCAAGCATTTCTGGATTCTGGGTTGTTTTTACTAAAACAAGTAAAATGAAGTCTTCCATTGCCAAGTTCCATGAATGATTTGTTTGTCTGTGATACATTTTGAGAATGTGTATTCGGTGCTTTCACACTCAGTGTGCCCTCCCAGTGTCCCTGACAGCACTTTGGCAGTAGCATAATTGGAAAAAGTCAAAAACCCTTGCCTTGGAAGTGAGATGCTTATCTGGGTCTTGTGTGCTAGAGAATTGCAGGCAGGGGTGGAGGCTCGCAGAGAGTCCCAGGAACAGCTGCTCTGTTCCTGCAGGAGGAAATGCTGCCGTCGAAAGCCAGTGATGGATGCTGGTGCTGCCAACCTCCGTCACATTAGAGAGGAGAGCTCTCTGCCTCCACATAATGATAGCAAATGTTCCCTTTTAGCTGTTTTAATAGTTCCACTTCAAGCATATTTATTTTTCCTTATTTTCTAGTGTCTTTGCAGAAAATCTATCTGATGCTATATAACCCAATTTGGAGAGANCTTATTTTCTAGTGTCTTTGCAGAAAATCTATCTGATGCTATATAACCCAATTTGGAGAGACGGGATGTGTTTGACTCTGTGAGGAAATATACACATTTCTCAGTTTTTTTGTTGTTAAATTGGGTGTTATTGTACTTTCATGTTTGATTTCCAGGTGGTCTTAAATGTGAAAGGCAAACACATTCATTTTCCATCAGTTCCTGGAAAATGTTCCCAAGTTTAAAACCTCTAGACTGGTCTTGCCAAAATAGCAATGTAGTGACAGTTACTCTTCTATAATTCTGTACTTAAATCATGAACAGCTAGCAGTATAGATTAATGCTTTATGCAGTTTGAAAGCTGAACTCCATGCTGCATTTGAAGGTTCAAAGCACTGATTTCTCTCTCTGACAACTCTTAAGATATTGGCTGCCAAAAAAATGGGGGAAGGTTTATTAATCTCTATGGCACATATGTTTCTTGCTGTAGAGAATACTGATGAAACATAGTTTTTCTTTATTGTAAGATGCAGTAGAGATATGAAGGTTGCTTTAAATCATTGTGAAAATTAGAATGAGAAAAACAGAACTTCCTCATTAAACTCAAGAATTTAGGACCCAAAACAACATTCAGTTTGGTATTTGGCAATTTATTATCTGACTTTATGTAATTGTAATTATTAAGGTCAGTCTTTGGAAGTACATTACATTTGTAATGATTTCTATCCAGACTGTTTTTATTGTTTATAGTCCTGGACAAGACTAGAATGGAAGAGGAAGTACCCAAATTAAAATTTGTTAATATCATCTGGTATAGTTAGAAATTAGATTTTAGCGGACTGTTTTTATAATACATCCCAGCATCATTTTCATAAATGAATAGTAGGCACGGAGAAGGATTTAGTGAGGAGAAGTTTCTGCTGTCATTCTGTTGTGTGCTGTGCTCGTTTAAATTGTTCTGATCATGGGTATATTATTAGCACCTCATCTTCAGAGAGAATTTAAGTACGGGCTGACTGAATTTGTGTGGAGTTTGTATTTTGTTATTTGTTAAAAAAAAAAAAA